>NC_053024.1:535786430-535798733 GCF_003073215.2 Triticum urartu
TAGGCGGCGCAGTAGCAAGCGATTCAGGAACGAAGTACATAGTAAGACCATTCGGGCATTTGATCTTGCGCCCTACAAGATGTTTAAGGTCCCCAGCAATAGCGTCAGATTGATTTTGGTTTTCTGCTGGAGACCTTTCCCTGCAAAAGAGAGTTAAGCTTTCTTAGCCACCCACATCTTCAAGGGTGGCTTAGAAGCAATAAGTCTAAGTGCAGCATCTGAGAACTTTGGCTTTGGAGCCCTAGCAAAAAGTCTTGCAGGTGGACAATAGTACTCATAAGAATAAGCAGAATAGTTCTTGGTCTTATGAACATGGCGGTTTGATGAAACGCGCTCATATTCATAGGCCTGAGTATGCTTTCCCTGCAAAACATTTGCGTTAGTGCGACTCAGGTGAGTCCTCTGTCTGTATGAAGCCTTTGGACCGTATGAAGCCTGTGGTCTGGGGTTTGTCTTCTTCACCTGTGGTGTCATGATGACATTCACAGGAAGATTCTCCAAACACCTTTTCGGCACCCAGATCTTCT
The DNA here is from genome assembly GCF_003073215.2 of Triticum urartu. Taxonomy (NCBI): domain Eukaryota; kingdom Viridiplantae; phylum Streptophyta; class Magnoliopsida; order Poales; family Poaceae; genus Triticum; species Triticum urartu. Next base: position 535,786,958 of record NC_053024.1, read on the forward strand.
TCATAGGCGGTCCATTCCTGCAGTTAGTACCAATATACCTGGCAAACACTTCACCATTCTGATTCTTAAACAGTTTATAGTTTGCATCAAAGGATTCATCAATAACAATGGGATTAGCACAAGTGAAGCCAGATAGGGTGGATGGATCCATTGAAGGTCCCTTTGCAGCAACCCATGTGGTTTTGGGGTACTGCTCAGGTTTCAGTAAGAGCATCAGCATTCATTTTCCTTTCGAACCCAACACCCTCTTTCCTAGGGTTTCGGTTCAGGATCTGCCTTTTGAGGACATCACATAGTGTCTGATGCCCTTTGAGACTTTTGTACATCCCTGTTTCAAGCAGTGTCTTCAACCTAGCATTCTCATCAGCAATAGCAGTGGTATCCTCAGCAGAGGGGTTAGTTACCACATCAACAGTTGAAGATATTGCAACTAGTAGCAAGCAGTAGAACATTCAGCAACAGAAGTAGCGTTATCACGCTCAATGCATTTAAGACATGGTGGTTCAAATCCTTCCTGAGCGGAACTGATCTGTTTGCGCGAAGTGACTCGTTTTCCTTTTGAAGATCTTCATGAGCCGCTCTCAATTTCTCAAGATCTTGCTTCCTTTGAAGATAATCATAGGAAAGCTTTTCATGAGTTGTTGAGAGCGTTTCATGACGACTTTCAAGTTCCTCATACTTAACATGAAGATTTTTTATGTCTTCAATTAAGGACTGAGATCGAGTCATTTCAGCGTCCTAACAGATCATCGCTTTTGTCTAACAGTTTTTGAATATGTTCCATAGCTTTCTGTTGTTCAGTTGCAATTTTAGCAAGTGTTTTGTAGCTGGGTTTGGAATCACAATCAGAGTCATCTTCACTAGATGTTTGATAGTGAGTAGTGCGTGTGTTTACCTTGGCACCCGTGCCATGAAGCAGTAGGTAGGAGCGGAGTAGTCCTTGTCATTTGCATCGGTGTCGGTGATGAAGTCATTGTCTTCAGTGTTGAAGATGGACTTGGCAACGTATGCTGTAGCCAGACTCGCAACGCCAGAATCGGACTCCTCCTCAGACTCCACCTCCGCCTCCTCAGAAGTGGACTCCTCCTCTGAATCCATTTCCTTGCCAACAGACGCACGTGTCTTGCCAGATGAGCTCTTCTTGTGTGATGAAGACTTGGAGGAAGACTTGGAAGAAGACTTTGAGTATTTCTTCTTCTTCTTGTCGTCAGAGTCATACTGCTTGCTCTTATTCTTCTTGTTATTCTCATTGTCCCACTGCGGACACTCAGAGATGTAGTGGCCAGGTTTCTTGCACTTGTGGCATGATCTTTTCTTATAGTCATAAGCAAAAGCTTCATCATTCCTTGAGCTTGATCGTGAAGACTTTCTGAAGCCTTTCTTCTTGGTGAATTTTTGGAACTTCTTCACAAGCATAGCAAGCTCCTTTCCAATGTCTTCAGGATCATCAGAACTGCTGTCGGATTCTTCTTCAGATGTGGAGACAGCTTTTGCCTTCAAGGCACGAGTTCGCCCATAGTTGGGACCATAGATGTCTCTTTTCTCAGAAAGCTGAAACTCGTGTGTGTTGAGCCTCTCAAGTATGTCAGACGGATCGAGTGTCTTGAAGTCAGGACGTTCTTGAATCATCAGGGCTAGGGTGTCAAAGCTGTCAAGTGATCTCAGGAGTGTCTTGACGACTTCATGCTTGGTGATCTCAGTGCGCCGAGAGCTTGAAGCTCATTTGTGATGTCAGTGAGTCGATCAAATGTGAGCTGGACATTCTCATTGTCATTTCTCTTGAAGCGGTTGAAGAGGTTGCGAAGGACGTGATTCTCTGATCTCTCTGGGTTGAGACGCCTTCATTGACCTTGGAGAGCCAGTCCCACTAGCTTAGATGTTTCCAAAGCACTTACACGGCCATACTGTCCTTTGGTCAGATGACCACAGATGATGTTCTTGGCAGTGGAGTCCAGTTGAACGAACTTCTTGACATCAGCAGCGGTGACACCTTCACCAGCCTTAGGAACGCCATTCTTGACGACATACCATAGGTCGACATCAATGGCTTCAAGATGCATGCGCATCTTATTCTTCCAGTAGGGATATTCAGTTCCATCGAAGACGGGACATGCAGCGGAGACTTTAATTATCCCTGCAGTCGACATAGCTAAAACTCCAGGTGGTTAAACCGAATCACACAGAACAAGGGAGTACCTTGCTCTGATACCAATTGAAAGTGCGTTATATCGACTAGAGGGGGGGTGAATAGGCGAGCGATTTTTATGAAAGTCTTCAAAACGTGGAAGTTTCGAAGACAAACGAATAGAAATAGACCTATTACCATGCAGCGGAAGGTAGACTACACTAGGCAAACCATAGTCAAGTATTCAATGAAGTGAAAGCACAATGACCTATAGCAGCTAGGTAGTTTAGGGATCAGGTAGGAAGATATTATGAAGCCAAACAGAACACGCAGTCACTCAGTGAAGACAAAAGATAGTGCAATCATACAATGACTTCACAAGGACCAACAGTAAGTAAAGGAAAGGAAAGGATGAAACCAGTGACTCGTTGAAGACAATGATTTGTTAGACCAGTTCCAGTTGCTTGTGTTGACAACTGTACGTACTGGTTAGGGCGGCTAGGTATTAAAACCTGAAGGACACACAGTCCCGGACACCCAGTCCTGAACACGCAGCTCAGGAACACCCCAGTCCTCACCGTATTCCCCTTGAGCTAAGGTCACACAGACCTCGCCCAATCACTCTGGTAAGTCTCAAGGTAGACTCCCACCTTCACAGACTTCGTTCACCGGCGATCCACAATGACTCTTTGGATGCTCAGAACGCGACGCCTAACCGGGCTGGAGGATTCACAGTTCCTCAAGTGTAATAAGTCTTCAGATCACACAGACAGGAAGACTTAAGTGATGCCTAACACTCTTTGGCTCTGGGTGGTTAGGGCTTTATCCTCGCAAGGAATTCTCTCTCAAAGGCTTCGAGGTGGGTTGCTCTCAAACGACAAAAGCCGTACTCTAACTCTGAGCAGCCAACCGTTTATGGTTGTAGGGGGTGGGCTATTTATAGCCACTAGGCAACCCGACTGATTTGTCCGAAATGACCCTGGGTCATTAAGGAACTGACACGTGTTCCAACGGTCAGATTTCAAACACACACGACAACTTTACTTGGGCTACAAGCAAAGCTGACTTGTCCAACTCTGAACAAGATTCACTCTCATAGTCTTCACTCAAAGACATAGGATTTTGGTTAAGCATCACTTCAGTCATTCTGACTGGTTTTCTTGGACCCCACTTAACAGTACGGTGGTTCCTGTGACTCAACAAAGAAGAAAAAGAACTGCGAAAGATCTAAGTCTTCGCGCTCCTTAGTCTTCATGCGATGTCTTCTCTTGTCATGTCTTCAATGTGAATGTCTTCACATACCACCTTTGACTTTCAATGTCTTCATACATTTTTAGGGGTCATCTCTGGTAGGAAAACCGAATCAATGAGGGACTTCTACCTGTGTTATCCTGCAATTCTCACAAACACATTAGTCCCTCAACTAGGTTTGTCATCAATACTCCAAAACCAACTAGGGGTGGGACTAGATGCACTTACACCAACGATCCGAGGCTATAAGGTAACATAGTCGAGGTTGAATCTAAAGGATCTACTGCTGGATAAATACCCTTGGAAGCTAATCCTCTGGAAAGTATGGTAGTAGCATCCAAATGTGCAAATGTTGTGGCAGGGGCAGGGTCGGTCAAATCGTCTGCAGGTACATAAACTGCTTGAATCGAAGTTATAGATCCCTTTTTAGTAGAAGCAATTCTTTCTTGCAAAGAACCCATTTCTGTACTAAGAGTAGGTTGATAACCCACTGCGGAGGGCATTCTCCCTAATAAAGCGGATACCTCTGATCCTGCTTGAACAAAACGAAAGATATTATCGATAAATAAAAGCACGTCTTGCTTATTAACATCTCGGAAATATTCCGCCATAGTTAGGGCAGTTAAACCAACTCTCATACGAGCTCCCGGTGGTTCATTCATTTGGCCATAGACTAGAGCTACCTTTGATTCCTCAATATTTTTTTCATTAATTACTCTGGATTCCTTCATTTCCATATGAAGATCATTTCCTTCACGAGTCTGTTCCCCTACTCCACCGAATACAGATACGCCCCCATGAGCTTTAGCAATGTTATTGATTAATTCCATGATCAGTACTGTTTTACCTACTCCAGCCCCCCCAAATAGTCCTATTTTTCCTCCACGTCGATAAGGAGCTAAAAGATCGACGACCTTAATACCTGTTTCAAAGATGGATAATTTCGTATCTAACTCGATAAAGGCAGGCGCAGATCTATGAATAGGGAACGTTGCACTACTATCTATAGGACCCAAATTGTCAATAGGCTCCCCAAGAATGTTGAAAATTCGTCCGAGAGTAGCTCCACCAACCTGAACACTGAGAGGAGCTCTCGTGTCAATCACTTCCATTCCTCTCATCAACCCGTCCGTAGCACTCATAGCTACAACTCTAACTCGATTATTTCCTAATAATTGTTGTACCTCACAAGTCACATTAATTTGCTTATCGGCAGTGTCTCTACTCTGGACTACCAAAGCGTTATAAATATAAGGTAACTTGTCTGGGGGGAAAGTGACATCCAGCATGGGTCTAATAATTTGATCGATACGACCTGTACTTTTTTCTTCAATTGTGGAAACCCCGGGAGGAGAAGTAGTAGGATTAGTTCTCATAATTATCACATAATTAAAAAAGGAATTTGTCGAAATTTTTATTTTTTTTATTGTTGAATAATGCCAAATCAAATTAAAAAAATCCAAAAGTAAAAAAGGAAATGAATTGGTTAATTAAATAAGAGAGAAAAGGGGACCAGGACTTGATTTCGTTGCCCAAGCGAATCCCATTCAATCGTTTACTCATGGAATGAGTCCATTGGAAAGTTCAATCAATCTTTTTTTTCATATACATTTTGCCTTTTGTGGAGGATCTGTGCCTACTCTACTTTCCTATCTAGGACTTCGATATAAAAAATATATACTACTGTGAAGCATAGATTGCTGTCAACAAAGAATTTTATTAGTATTTAGTTAGGTATTTGTATTCAAAATAAGAAAATAGAACTATTAAGAACTTGTAAAATAAGGATTAGGAATTAATTTGGGTTGCGCTATATCTATCAAAGAGTATACAATAATTATGGATTTGGTAAATCAAATCCATGGTTTAATAATGAAACGTGTTAACTTACCATAACAACAACTCAATTCCTATCGAATTCCTATAGTGGAATTCCTATAGGATAGAACATACACAGGGTGTACGCATTATATATGAATGAAACATATTAATTAACCTAAGCATGCCCTCAATTTTCTTTAATGAGTTGATATTATATTAATTGAATATCCTTTTTGTTTTACGAGATTTTTTCTAAAGTTTCATTCACGCCTAATTAACATCGAGTAGACCCTGTTATTGTGAGAATTCTTAATTCAAGAGTTATAGGGAGGGACTTATGTCACCACAAACAGAAACTAAAGTAGGTGTTGGATTTCAAGTTGAGTTCCATAAGATGCTTGTATGTCATCTCCAAGGATGGTATCACCGTCAACCCTGAACGAGTCCAGGCTATTCTCGATTGGACTCCTCCGAAGAATGTCAAGTAAGTCCGAAGTTTTCTCGGTCTCGCCAGCTATTGCTTTTGATTTGTTGAGAACTTCTCCAAGATTGCCAAGCCTGTGACTAATCTGTTACATAAGGGTGTCAAATACCAATGGACAGAGAAGTGTCAGGAAAGCTTCCAGGCACTCAAAGACAAGTTGACTTCTGCCCCAGTGCTTGCTCCACCTGATACTAAGAAGGATTTCGTAATTTACTGCGACGCTTCCCGTCAACGATTAGGCTGTGTCCTAATGCAAGAGCACAGAGTGATTGCTTATGCCTCTCGTCAACTGCGCCCTCACGAACAAAACTACCTAGTTCACGACCTCGAGATTGCTGCTGTCATTCATGCTTTGAAGCAGTGGCGACATTACCTTCTCGGTAATCGTTGCAAGATCTTCACCAACCACCAAAGTCTGAAGTATCTGTTTACTCAACCAGACTTGAACCTCCGTCAACAGGAGATGGATGGAGACTATTGCAGACTTTGATGTGGGTATGTCCTATACCCCCGGCAAGGCTAATGTAATGGTTGATGCCTTGAGCTGCAAGTCCTACTGCAACCACCTCCAGGTTCACAAAGTTCAGCCCTCGCTTGTTGAAGAATTCAGAAAGCTGAACCTCCATATTGTTCCCCCTGGTGCACTCGCTCCCCTCCCCCAGAGTTCCAAAAGATGAATCTTCGTGTTGTTACTAAGGGTTCGCTAAATACCCTGGCTGTCGTACCAGATCTCTTAGATGGTATAAAGACTATTCAAGGTTATGACTCTGAAATCCAAAAGATTAAACGCCATCTCGCAGAAGGAAAGCCCTCATTCTTCACTATCACCGAAGATGGCGCCTTGTACTTCAAAGGCCGCCTAGTGGTGCCATGTTCAAGGAAAAACCTGGATCAGACTAAAAAGGTTATGAAATAAGCTCATGATACGCCTCTATCTATCCATCCTGGTAGTACAGATGCACCAAGACATCCGTTAGAGATTCTGGTGGTCTAATATGAAGCAGGACATTGCTCGTTATGTTGCTTAGTGTGACGTTTGCCGTCGTATCAAAGCAGAGCATCAAAGGCCTGCTGGAACTCTGCAACCTATCTCTATTCCTGAAAGGAAATGGGACCTTGTTGAAATGGACTTCATCACTAGATTTTCCAAATCATAGAAAGGTAATGATGCTATTCTTGTCGTCATTGACCGGCTTTCTAAAGTTGCACATTTTCTGGCAGTCAAAGAAACAATCCCTACTAGTCATCTTGCAACTCTCTACATGTCCAGAATTGTTTCACTTCACGGTATTCCACTGGTTATCAGTTCAGACCGTGGCAGCTTATTCACTTCAAGATTTTGGGCAAGTTTCCAAGAAGCTATGGGAACTCATCTGTAGTTCAGCACTGCGTTTCATCCTCAGTCGCAAGGGCAGGTTGAACGTGTCAACCAAGTTCTCAAAGACATGCTTCGAGCTTGTGTAATTTCCTTCGGCAAGAAATGGGAGGAATCTCTTTCGTATGCCGAGTTCTCTTATAATAATAGCTATCAAGCTAGTCTGAAGATGTCCCCCTTCGAAGTATTATATGGACGAAAGTGTCGAACCCCTCCGAACTGGTCAAAAATTGGGGAACGTCCACTCTTCGGTCTGGATATTATCCAACAGGCCGAAGAACAAGTCCGCATTATTCGTGAGATCTCAAGACTACTCAGTCATGTCAGAAAAGTCAGTATGACCGTCATCACAAAGACATGGTCTATCAACCTGGCGAAAAGGCTTATCTTCGAGTTACACCAATGAAGGGTGCTCACCGCTTCGTGATCAAGGGCAAGCTAGCTCCTCACTATATCGGTCCCTTCACTATTCTTGAAAGGCGTGGAAAAGTGGCATATCAACTGGAGCTTCCGTCAAACCTTTCTCAAGTTCACGATGTGTTCCATGTGTCACAGCTCCGCCGTTGCTTCAAGGACCCAATCCGAGCAGTGGATCATGAAGTGCTCGAATTGCAATAGGACCTCTCCTATAAAGAGTATCTGGTCCGCATTATTGACCAAGCTGAACGCCGCACACGTCAGATAAGGTAGCTTCAAAGGGAAAACTAAATTCATCACAAGGAGATAGAGGGGGAGAAACATCATAAGATCCAACTATAATAGCAAAGCTCGCAGTACATCAAGATCATGACATATCAAGAACACGAGAGAGAGAGAGAGAGAGAGATCAAACACATAGCTACTGGTACATACCCTCAACCCCAAGGGTGAACTACTCCATCCTCATCATGGAGAGCGCCGGGATGATGAAGATGGCCACCGATGATGGATCCCCCCTCCGGCAGGGGGCCGGAACAGGGTTCCGATTGGTTTTTGGTGGCTACAAAGGCTTGCGGCGGCGGAACTCCCGATCTAGGTTATTTTCTGGAGGTTTGGGGATTTATAGGAGAGGTTGGCGTCGAGAACAAGTCAGGGGGGCCCACAAGAAGTCCACGAGGCACAGGGGCATGCCCTCCACCCTCATGGGGCCCACGGGACCCCCCTCCGGTAACTCTTCATTCCAGTATTTTTTATATTTTCCAGAAAAAATCTCCGTTGATTTTCAGCGCATTCCGAGAACTTTTATTTCTGCACAAAAACAACACCACAGTAGTTCTGCTGAAAACATCGTCAGTCCGAGTTAGTTCTAACCAAATCATACCAAAATCATGTAAAAATATTATAAACATGGCATGAATACATCAAAAATTATAGATACGTTGGAGATGTATCAAATACTGACGTAGTTCCAGCTGCCATCAAGGAGAATTTCGGGCGCCGTTGCCGGGGAGGATCTTCATCATAACCAGGTTCCTAATCACAAATCTCATCTCCTTGCAATTTACATTATTTGCCATTTACCTCTCCTTTTCCTCTCCCCCACTTTACAAAAAAATCCCTTTTATTCGCCTCTCTTTTTCCGTTCACCATTTTGTTGCCGGATCTGTTTTTGTGTGTGAGATCTTGTTTGCCGTTATGGATAATTCCTCCTCTATTGCTTGCAGTCCCGAGAACGAGGTTCTCAACATTAAACAAAGGGGAGGAGAAAGTTTAAAAGATGCTTGGTATAGAATTTGCAATGCTCATAATAGATCTATCCGTAAGCAATCTACCGTTGTGCTTTTGCGTTGTTTTTATGTTGGCATCACCACTTGGAATAGATTCGTCCTTGATATGATTACCGATGGAAATTTCTTAATGAGTCCTCCTCTTGATGCTCTTAATGTTATGGGAAATTTACTGGGCTCACCACCTCTTATGGTTAATGAAACAATTTTGACTCTTGAGCATGTTACGAAAAGACTAGATGCTATTGAAAAGAAAATGCCCACCGAAGATCATATGGAAATTATACATAAAAAGATGCATAATTTTTCTACTAATCTTGGGTCAAAAGCGGGCGATATTTTTAAGTTATTAAAAGAGAGGGGTGCCTTGATACATGAAAGAATAGAAGAAAGCCTGTGTCAGATTGATAAATTGGAAGAAATCTTCAGTAACTTAAGCACGGCTTTTACTACCACTAAAATTATTGAGGAAACTCTCGTAAAGAGTAGGAGATCCAGAAACAAGGGTGCAACTTCTAGTTATAGCAATATAGGAGATCTTAAGATGATTAGTATCCACCCTGATTTTGTTGAAGTGATAAGAGATCCTTTTTGCAAGAATGAAATCTTTGAATTTATTCCTAGGAGTGTTTTTATTGAAAATCTTTTATGCTAAATCTTTGAGGGATTCTAAGTGTTTGATTGAAGAGTTGGACAAGGATGACAAAACTTAGATCCTTGTTATATGCCTAGCTAAGGGCGTAAATCTATAGCGCTTGTTGGGAGGCAACCCAATGAATAAAATTTATTTTTGCTTTTTGCTTCCTGTTCTTGTGTGTTTACACAATTATACTACTTTTATGATTGTGTTTTTGATGTTTTCATTAGTGTTTGTGCCAAGTAAAGCCTTTAGGATCTTCTTGGGCAATAGTTGTTTTATCTTGCTGGGAAAAAACAAAAAGTTTGCGCTCACGAAATTAATTTTCATTTTTTACCAGACAGCGATAAAATAACCATTCCACTTGCAGTAGATCACTGTACAAATTTCTCAGGCCGTCCTAATTTTTCAGAATTGTTGGAGTTAAAGAAGTATTTGAAATAGTCTGATTGCTACGGACTGTTCTGTTTTGACAGATTCTGTTTTCGTTGTGTTGTGTGCTTATTTTGATGGCTCTATGGTTTTCTTTGATGAGTTTTTTTGCCATAAAAAAGTTGGAATACAGTATATATAATAAAAAACAAAATATTAATTGGTTTGATACAACACTTATAGTAGTGGTTTATTATTTTTATACTAACGGATCTCACGAAGGGTTTGTTGAGTTTTGTGTGATTGAAGTTTTCAAGTTTTGGGTTATCTTCTGATGGATGAAGGAAGGATGTAAAGAGCCTAAGCTTCGGGATGCCCCGACATCCAAAGCTATTATCCAAGAATGAGCAACCAACTAAGATTGGGGATGCCCCCGAGTGGCATCCCCACTTTGTTCCAACAACTATCGGTATTTTATTCGAGACTATATTTTTATTTGTCACATGATATTTTCCCGAGCTTTGGAGTCCCTAGATATTTAATTACTGATGGTGGTTCACATTTTATTCATTGTGCTTTTCGTAAAATGCTTGCTAAGTATGATGTTAATCATAGAATTGCATCTCCATACCACCCAGGTCTAGTGGTCAAGTAGAACTGGGTAATAGAGAGATTAAATTAATTTTGCAAAAGACCGTTAATAGATCTAGAAAGAATTGGTCCAAGAAACTTGATGATGCATTATGGGCCTATAGAACTGCATATAAAAATCATATGGGTATGTCTCCATATAAAATGGTTTATGGAAAAGCATGTCCCTTATCTCTCAAACTAGAACATAAGGCATATTGGGCCATTAAATAGCTCAATTATGATTTCAAACTTTCCGGTGAGAAGAGACTATTTGACATTAGCTCACTTGATGGGTGGAGAACCCAGGCCTATGAGAATGCCAAACAATTTAAAGAAAAAGTTAAAAGATGGCATGACAAATGGATACAAAAGCGTGAGTTTAATGTAGGTGATTATGTTTTGTTATACAACTCTCATTTAAGATTTTTTTGCAGGAAAACTCCTCTCTCAATGGGAAGGTCCTTACGTTATCGAGGAGGTCAATCGTTCTGGTGCCATAAAAATCAACAACTTCGAAGGCACAAATCTGAAGGTGGTGAACGGTCAAAGAATCAAACATTATATCTCAGGTAATCCCATAAATGTTGAAACCAATGTTATTAATACCGTAACCCCGGAGGAGTACATAAGGGACACTTTCCACAACGTTTCAGACTCCGAAAAGGAATAGGTATGTGGTACGGTAAGTAAACCGACTCCAAAACAGTTCTAATAGCAATTTTTCTCCGTTTTGGAAAATTTAAGAAAATAGGAAGATAAGAAGAAGTCTGGAAAGGACACGAGGCGTCCACGAGGGAGGAGGGCGCGCCCCTGCCTCGTGGGTACCTCGTGTGCCCTCCGGACTCCGTTTTCTTGCACGATACTTATTTTGGTCGGTAAAAATTCATTATATAATCTCCCAAAGGTTTTGACCACCGTACCATGACACGATCCTCTGTTTTTGTTTTGAGTTGTTTCTGCAGCAGATTTAGAGCAAGATGTCTTCTCAAGAGTCAGTCGGGGAGAGTCGGGTGTCTCATCCGACACCGGGGCAAAGCAAACAGTGATGATGACCACTTTGGGCCATCAATGGAGGAAGAGATGGAGGCCGACTTGAAAAGGATAGATGCCATGGAGGAGGATCAATAAGTTACCTCTCATCTCCAGCCAGATTCATGATGGAGGAACTTAGAGCTCAGCTATTCCAAACTCGGTCATCCCTTCCCCCCCCCCCCGCCTCGAAATGCTCACCACTCCACAAGCCAATCGTCGCATCAGTTGCCTCAACACAATTGCTGAAAGTCTTTGGCCCGTTAGCAAGGAACTGGTTGAGTGTAGCAAAGTGATTCTGATTGTTGCCTTGGTTGCCTTGATTCGCTTGATTGCGCTCTTG
>NC_053024.1:535799733-535815597 GCF_003073215.2 Triticum urartu
CAGAGATGAGAGCTTCTACTAGTGAAGCTGCTGGTTCGGCGCCTTATGTGGTGCCGGAGAAGAAGGCCAAGAAGAAGAAGACCACGGGGACTCGAAAGAGTGCCCGCAACGTGGTGGTGTCGGACTCGTCATCTGACGAGTCCGAGACGCCCTCCTCCCGCGAAAACGAGGAGGAGGAAGAAGAAAACTCTCCCCCCCAGCGGAGGGAGGAGAGAAGAGGAAGGCCGCCCCAACGGGGGAGGCCGAGGGGTCTAGGAAAAGGAAGACCCCTCCGCCGGACTACGCCCCCAACGCCGAAGAGGGCAAAGAGGAGTGGCCAAACAGGGCCAAGCGTCCGGCGAAATCGTAAGTTCGGATATCAGAATAACTCATGATGTTCCTTTGTTGCACAGCTTTCCCTAATGTCGAATGTAATTATGCAGTCCGCCCCGGGCCGAATTCGACGAATCGTCGGGCGGCTCCCTGGACTCATCGGACGTGAACTCAGTTCCGCCCGCTGTCTCCCCCCGCACTGCAGACGACGCCGAAGTGGCGTCGCGACAAGCTCCGGGGCAGGAGGAGGTGGTCCCGGAGGAGCCGCAAGGCAACCTCCCGGACTCCAGGAGTGAAGGGGATAAGGCCCCCCAGGGCTCCAAGTCCGTTTGTGCCGGACACCGCGCCGGAATCTTCCAAGTTCCGGACCGCGGTAGGCGAACTCCTTCCAAGAGGAGCAAGCCTTCTAAGCCGGCGGCCTCCGTCCAACCGGAGGTGCCGGACAATCTGCTGGAGGTGCTTGACGCGCCTCCATCGACGAGGGGCACCGTACTATTATGAGTACGGTGATCCAGAAGGTTCAGTCCGCCAAGAGCGGACTGACTGAAGCTTGCGCTAGCCTTCTAACAGGCTTCGAGGTAAGTAAAAATATGTAAAAATATTACCGCATAGACAGTAGCCCCTGATGCTCTGTTTGGCGTTCGGAAAGAAAAGCCGAATAGAGGATCTATAATTTCGCAGGAGTCTAACAAAAAGAGTCAATATGCGTATGCAGGCTTCGCTGCTATCCACCGCCGCACTGACTGCGGAGGTGGGTGTCCTGAAACAGGACCTCAAGCGGACCGAGCAAGAGCTCGGCCTTGCCAAGCGGCAGCTCGAGGAAAAAGAAGGTAGGAAATACCTTACAGAAAAAGTGCCTATAGAGAGGCGTGATTGCAAAAAATAACAGGATTGCACTGCTTATTATAGGGGCCACGACTGAGGTGGCGACCCTCAAGCAGGCGCTGTCCGAGGCCGAAAAGAAAACGGCCGCGGAGCGCACCGAGCGAGAGAAACTTGGGGCTCAGGTCGGCGAGGTGCAGCAAGAGCTTCAGGCTCTCATGAAAAAACATGAGAGTTTGGAGCTTGAGTCAAAGACCCAAGCGTCCGAGCTCGCGGCGGCCCTTGAGACTGCCAAGTCTGCCAAGGCCGAAGCCCAAAAGGCCCTCCAAGAGTTGGAGGAGATGAAGAAGATAGCAGCGGGTAAGGCATTCTTTATGCAAAGCAGAAATATAAAAGTAAACTACTTGTTACTTACCCGAATCCGGAGTTCTCCAGGGGCATTCGCAGATCTTCCCCGCAGCATATCCGACGCCGCCGCATTCTACCGAGCTGAAGAGGGCAGCTCGACGGAGAAGGTGTTCTGGTCTCAGTATGCTGAGGCGGGACACCCTGTGCCCTTGAGCGACCAGCTGAAACAGCTGGTCGAGCTCCACAAGGCGGCCGAACAGGCCATGAAGGGCTTCGTAGTTCGGCTGAAGATAGGGAACACTTTTGTCGGTGTCAAAACCGGCGGATCTCGGGTAGGGGGTCCCGAACTGTGCGTCTAGGCCGGATGGTAACAGGAGGTAGGGAACATGATGTTTTACCCAGGTTCGGGCCCTCTTGATGGAGGTAAAACCCTACGTCCTGCTTGATTAATATTGATAATATGGGTAGTACAAGAGTAGATCTACCACGAGATCAAGGAGGCTAAACCCTAGAAGCTAGCCTATGGTATGATTGTTGTATATGGAGTTGATTGCCTACGGACTACAACCCTCCGGTTTATATAGACACCGGATAGGGTTAGGGTTACACAGAGTCGGTTACAATGGTAGGAGATCTTGAATATCCGCATCGCCAAGCTTGCCTTCCACGCCAAGGAAAGTCCCATCCGGACACGGGACGAAGTCTTCAATCTTGTATCTTCATAGTCCAAGAGTCCGGCTGAAGGTATAGTCCGGCTACCCGAACACCCCCTAATCCAGGACTCCCTCAGTAGCCCCTGAACCAGGCTTCAATGACGACGAGTCCGGCGCGCAAATTGTCTTCGGCATTGCAAGGCGGGTTCCTCCTCCAAGTCCTTCATAGAAGATTGCAAACACCAAGAGTAGTGTCCGGCTCTACAAAATAAGTTTCCACATATTGCCATAGAGAGAATAATATTAACACAAATCAAATCGCTGACGTATTCGCAGTGCGTCATCACACTACGGCCAAGTCTTTACTCGAATCGTTTCATTTTCCACCTCAGCGTGTTTTGCGAGGCGGTTTCCTTGGCACGTCTTGTCAAAGCAGAGATCGTGTGCCCCCCTTTTACGGGATTCTCATCAATACGGACGTGGGTAACCCAATCGTGCCCGTTAGCATGTTTTCTCGATTAAAGGCGAGTCCCAAACGGTTACGGGGAGGGCTCCTGGTATTCAACCTCTTATAAAGAGACCAAGGCCTTACTCCTTTTTCCAATCTCAAACGAGTTCGCCCGTCGCCTCGAGTTCCAACACCCTAGGCTCCAGATTCCAGGCGCTTCGGACCTTCGACAATGTCCGGTTCCGACCTTCAAGGCCGATGGATGCCCTCCTCCGTCACGGAGGAGGACGTGCTAAAGTTGAGAGAGGCTAAGTTCTTGACCGCCGAAATTCCGCATAGGTTGCCTGCTCAAAGGCAGGCTATTCCCAGTCCCCAGCCCGGTGAGAGCGTAGTGTTCATGTCTCACTTCCTTCGGGGGTTAGGCTTCCCGATGGATCCCTTCGTGAGGGGGCTGCTGTTTTATTACGGGCTGGAATTTCATGACTTAGCTCCGGAGTCCATCCTCCACATTTCCTCATTCATCGTTGTGTGCGAAGCGTTCCTCCGTGTTACTCCTCACTTCGGATTATGGCTCAAGACTTTTGGAGTGGAGCCGAAGATGATCGAGGGACGGCACGCAGAGTGCGGAGGCGCTGTCATAAGTAAGAATGCTGATGCTCCATGGCCCGAGGGCTCCTTTCAAGAGGAGCTCGGCTTGTGGCAACGAGAATGGTTCTATATCACCGCTCCCAGGAGCGCCAAGTGGGCGGCGCCTCCTGCCTTTCGCTCGGGTCCCCCATCACGGCTAGCGTCATGGGTCAACAAAGGATTAGATTGGGGGTTATCCAAAGACGTGCCCTTGTTGCAGGGCCGCATCAGGGATCTCTTAGAAAGAGACCTCAACCTGGTCAAGGTGACGCAGGTCATGCTGATTCGCCGAACACTGCCCGGCAAACGTCGCTCCCTTCGTCTGTGGGAGTTTAATCCGGAGGGACCACGAGCTCTCCATCATTTTATGGGCGCAACGCCCGTGGAGATGTATAAACTGTTCTTCGGATCACAAATGATGTGTCCGGATTTGACCGAGGACGCAGGCCTAAGCTGCAATCGCCCGGATACCCAAGTAAGTAACCTTGTGCCCGGACCTACTATCCATATAATCGTCATAAACTTGCCCCTAAAAGAGTTGTCCTTTTAAACAAGGAGTGGATAGTGAAGGCAAAGCTGATCAGGTGTCCGGATTCCCCTTCTCGAAACCAGGCCGGATCCCGTGCTTGTCAGGATGTTGAAGATAATGCCTTTGGAGGGAAGTAAGGGGAAGGACAAGGGAACTATGGCCTCCTCGAAGGAGGCTGCTCCGAAGGGAGGAACCGACAATTCCTCTCCCAAGGGGAAGAAGAGGGCCGCCTCTGACGACCCGGAGACCATGGCCCGAAGCGGGGGAGAAAATCCTCGTCAGAGGGTCCGACGCCGGGGAGTTCCTCGGCCGAACTACGCCCTCAAAGGGATCAGCCCTCCAGCGAGCCGTAAGTGGAGAAAAGATTTTCCTTTTGAGGGATGAGAGAAATCCTTGATTTTATATCTGAGAAGATTAACCGAAATTTTACCTTGTAGCTCGGACCTCAGCCCTTCGCAGCAGAGCTCGTCTTCGGGGGATCTTCTTCCGGAGATGATGGAGAGCGAACGCCTCCCCCTGCCGTGCCGCCTAGCGAGGCGGGCGACCCTGAGGTGTCGTCGCGGAGGGTTTCTCCGAATCCGGCAGGGGCGGAAGATAGCTATGTGGCCCCCCAAGGCTCTCCGCGTCCGGCCTTCGAAAGAGGCCATAGGACAAGTCCGGCACCGTCTGGTGCTCGGCCGGAGGAGCTAAAGATTCTGCTGGGGCGAGCTTCTATCTCAGAGGAGCACCGTGCATTGATGGGCACGGTGATTGAAAGGATTTCATCCGCAGAAAGCGGATTGCATGAGGCCGTCAAAAGTTTACTGACGGGTTTTGAGGTACGTTAGATAATGTACACTTTTGTCAGTTGCGCATAAGTAAGATGCGCCCTGTGTAGATAGTAGCCCCTGAGACTCTGCGCGTTGTCAAGAAATGACGGCACGCAGAGGATCATAATCCCAGGTCTAAGATGTCGCCTTTGAATGTAGGTGGCGAGGTGTCCGGAATCAAGCCGAACTGATGATTGGCCGAACTAAAGCGGCAACTGGACGTGGCAGATGCCGACATCGCGCTTGTCAACAAGCGGCTTGATGAGGCTCAAGGTATGTAATTCTTCGGGCGGCATCAGGTAAGAGGAGCTTCATGCCAGTGTCTTACAATGTGTGTGCTTGACGCAGATGGTACGGCCGCCGTGGAGAATCTTAGGGCAGAACTTGCCCGAGCTAAGGAGCAAGCCAGAAAAAGCGATGCGGCTGCCGAGAAGGCCCTTGAAGAGCTGAGAGCCGAACAGGCTGCTCACTGCCGAAGCAAAGAAAAATGGCCGAGATGGCCGAGAAGTTAAAGAGCGCTGCAGACCGTTGCAAACTTCTTGAGAAAGAAGACCGGGCGAGACAGACGGACTTAGAGAAGGCCGTTGCCGATGCCAAGGACGCTCGCTCTGCGATGAGAGCTGCGAAGGAGGAGCTGCGTCAGGCCGAACAGATTGCGGCTGGAAAGCCCTTTATGCTGCGGAGGAAGTTTTGTGATCCGAAGTTTGCTCCGTTGGACCGGATGTGGAGTGTGGAGGACACCTATCTGGATTTGGCAGCAAGTGCTGCTGATGCGACCGAACACTTTCGAGATCTAAAAGATCGCGAAGTGGAAAAGCTTTTCTGGTCACAGTTCCACAATCCAGAGCGTCCACTGGCAGTGGACGATCGCCTGGCTCAATGGGCCGAACTGAATAGATTGTCCGGACTCGCCATGAAGTACGTCATGGGTCATCTGTGGCCTGGGAGATCGGAGCCGAAGAGTTATTTCAGCTTGGTGCAGCAATTCCTTGACGCGGTGCCGCGTATAAATGCAATGAAGAGGTCAGCATGCATAGAGGGCGCTAGGATGGCTCTTGCCCGTGTTAAGACATACTGGGCAGAGATGGAGACCACCGTTGTTGCGTCCCGAGATTCGGACAAAAGCCGAGTACCCTCCGAGCACTATTTTCAGGAAGTTCTTGAAGGCGCTCGTGTAATAGAGACGCAGTGCTCGAAAGATGCTATGTTATGATAGCATATGTAATTATAAAGTAATATTTTGATAAACTGTAGTGGCCTTTTTATACTTGTGCCTTCAAGTATTGGGAACACCTCCTGTGCGGCCGTTTTAAGATATATATATACAAAATCTGAAAGATGGCAGTCGTTGGCTTCAGCCCCCACGCACATAGTGCGGGGGTGCTCGCAGAAGACGCATTTTCACACTTAACCCAACGTCTTGGTCCTACAAAGGAGGTGATAGCGCAGCGGGCCAGGCAACCGGACTATAATGCTTTAACACTTTCACTTAGCCATAGGAGTTTGACAGTGAGACTATTTAGGTAGCCCCTTGGTGGCAACTGCGCTCGTCCGAGTTCGGGGCGCGTATGTGCCTGACCGGGAAGCGGCCCTTCGTTAAAGTGGAGGAATCCGATAGATTCCGATAGGTCATCGAGTGGCTGACCAGTCTCACGCTACATCATGACAGTCAGTTTTCGGCTTTCTCTACTGAGGTGCTCGCCCGGCCGAACCGGGGCACAATCGCAGTAGTTCTCCTGGTGCTACCTTAGCCGATAGAGCGGAACGTAAGGTAGCCGAACTCAGGAGCCGGGCAACCCAACATTTGACCAAAGACATGATTCGGAGCTGATGCATATAATGCCAAAACTCGCGACGCCGAACACTCCCTAAGGTGTTCGGTCTTTATGAGTGCGGGCGAAACAACACTCTTTATTAAAAAAGCCCCTAGTGTCCAGGTACGTGCAAAAATTCTGACGTGGCCACATGCCAAGACGCCAGCCTCCTCCTTGGTTATATTAGAAAGAAAAAACCAGGGGATGTGTAGCAACAAGAGACAGTAAAAAAGGTTTACGCAGGGTCTTAATCTAAAAAGAATCCTTTAGGACGGGTCCCTACTGCACGTCTGCGCCTGTGTCTCCGTTGTGCCGTATCCTGGACGGGCGCCGCACGACGTTCATCTGTAAAAGAGAGGAACTGAGTTGAAAACGGGTCGTGCCGAAAAAGTTTAAAATAAGCAAAGTATAAAGTAAGATATATAAGATTGAGCTTTATTGTCTCTTATTGTATATGCGTGGAGCCCCTAGTGCGGGGGTATATGGCTTCTAGGCCTGCATCAATGATGATTTTGCACCGAACTCGTCTATCCGCGTTCGTGGTCTTGAATGACCTATTTCGAAGTTTTTTGGCCGGTGAGGCCATTTTGCTGTGGGGCTGTCAAAGCGGCCGCACAGTCCTCCGCTTGGGGAGGCGCACTTTAGTGCTTCCCCTTCAAAGAGATGATGCCTCGTGGACCGGGCATCTTAAGCGTAAGAGATGCATAATGCGGTATTGCGTTAAAGCGAGCGAAAGCTTCGCGTCCCAGTAGTGCTTGATAGCGACTTGAGAACGGGACGATATGGAAGGTCAGCTTTTCACGGCGAGGTTATCGGCAGAGCCGAATATGACTTCGAGCCGGAGAAAACCCATACAATGGGTGTCCGGACCAGGTATTACCCCTTGAAAGGAGGTTTTGCTGGCGGATTCTTGCTGGGTTTATCCCCATGTGCTGGATTGTATCCTGATATATCAGGTTTAGTCCACTGCCGCCGTCCATAAGGACATTTGAAAACTGGAGTCCGCCAATTATTGGATCGAGTATCAAGGCAGTCCAGCCTACATTCTTGATATTCCTAGAATAATCTAGCTGATCGAAGATGATCGGTTTTGACAACCAGTGGCAGGACCCTTTGGGGATGGGCCGTGTGGTGCGTACCTTTACGGGCGCCGCACGTTTTGTTATGTGAAGTGAGTTCACTGTTTTTACTTCTTGTGGGAAGTTCTTTTGTTTCCTGGTGCTCTGCTTTTGGGGTTCGTCCTCGTCTTCGCTTGGTGTGTCGAGCCCCTTGTGTTCGGCATTGAGTCTGCCGGATTGTTTGAAAACCCAACAGTCTCTGTGGGTATGGTTAGCAGGCTTCCCGGGAGTACTGTGTATCTGACATATCCTGTCCAGGATTTTATTTAGGTTGGATGGATCGTCCCTGTTATCCTGGGGGGCGATTTTTCCTGATTTTGTCGTGAGCCTTTGAATCCGGCATTGACTGCCGTGCTCTTCGGACTTTTGTCCTTAGTCCAGCGACGGTCCTTGTTGCGTCGCGGTTTTCCGTTTCCATCCCTAGTTTCGGATGTACTTGGGTCGCTGGGGCTGCACCTTGCCAACCAGCTGTCCTCCCCTGCACAAAAGCGGGTCATGAGGCTTGTTAGTGCGGCCATTGTTCTTGGCTTTTCTTGGCCGAGGTGTCTGGCGAGCCATTCGTCTCGGACGTTATGCCTGAAAGCTGCTAAGGCTTCGGCGTCCGGACAGTCGACTATCTGATTCTTTTTAGTGAGGAATCTATTCCAGAACTGCCGAGCTGATTCTCCGGGTTGTTGAGTTATGTGACTAAGATCGTCTGCATCCGGAGGGCGGACATAGGTCCCTTGAAAGTTTGCTCGGAAAGCATCCTCGAGCTCTTCCCAGCTTCCAATTGTGTTTTCGGAAGGCTTTTAAGCCAATGCCGGGCTGGCCCTTTAAGCTTAAGGGGTAGATATTTTATGGCGTGGAGATCATCTCCTCTAGCCATGTGTATGTGGAGGATATAATCCTCGATCCAAACTCCAGGGTCTGTTGTTCCATCATATGCCTCTATGTTTACGGGTTTGAATCCCTCTGGGAATTCATAGTCCAGGACCTCATCGGTGAAACATAGGGGGTGTGCGGCGCCCCTGTATTTGGGTGTGCCGGATTCTGATGATGGCTTCATAGCGTTGCTTACGAGAGCTTGCTTTCTTGGCCCATAAATGGACCTGACTGGGCCATGATGCGAATCCTTAAGTGGGTCGCATGCCGATTTAGGTGCGGCGCCGCTTGCCGCTTTATGGGGTCGTCTATCCGACCGTGTGGCTTTTTCATTTTTTGAATGCGAGGGCTCTAGGGCCTCTTCGTCGAATTCAGGCAGTAGCTTTCTTTTCGGATAGCTTTTAGTGCGGCGACTGTCGCCGTACTTATCTGTGGTATTGATTACTTTGCTCCATCTAATCCGGAGTGCATCTTCCGCTGTTTTTAGCTTCCGCTTCTGCTTTTTTAGGCTGCGTGCAGTTGCAACGAGCCTCTCGTGGAGATTCTTCTGCTCCATAGGTTTATTCGGCGTGAGGTCGTCCGGAATGCCGTTTTCGCCGGAGGAGGGATGTTCGGTTTCTCTATCCGTGTTGCCCTGTTCGGACGGTTGCTCTAAGGCCTGCTCGTCGTCTACCGGCTCGTCCTGCTCTATGGCTGGGTTTTTGTCGAGGCGGGGCTTGGGTCGGCGTTTACGCCGACGCTTTGATTGCTTTTCGGGGGGTCGATCTCCCGTCCCATCCCCTTTTTCCTCGTTGTCGCTTCCTTTAGGGGTATCCACCATGTACACATCGTGAGATGAGGTGGCTGTCCAATGCCCTATGGGCGTTGGTTCGTCGGTATCTCCTGCATCGTCATCCATGCTGTCGATGTCTCCGGAGTCGAAGTTGAGCACGTCGTTTAAATTGTCGACAGTGGCTACCAAGTGGGTGGTGGGTGGGCTTTGAATTTCTTCATCGTATCCCATCCCCCTCGCTGACCGTAGTCCGGCCAGGGCTCTCCTGATAAAGAGAGAGACTTAAGAGAATTCAGGATGTCGCCAAAAGGCGAATGCTGAAAGATGTCTGCGGCGGTGAACTCCATTATCGGCGCCCAATCGGATTCGATCGGCAGGGCGGGGGGTTCGGAGTTCGGAAGGAGTCCGGATCCTCGAGTCACGGATCATGCAGAGTGCGGGGCTAGCGTTCGGCTCGATCGCCTTTGATCGCAGCCCCCGAGGTGACGTCCAACCGCTCATCCTCGATTGGCGCAATAGGCTCGAGTTAGGGGTCGGAACCGATGCGTGTGCGGCCTCCAGGACACTGTCCGGAGGCAGAGCTAGATCATGC
Source organism: Triticum urartu (assembly GCF_003073215.2). Lineage (NCBI taxonomy): Eukaryota > Viridiplantae > Streptophyta > Magnoliopsida > Poales > Poaceae > Triticum > Triticum urartu. The sequence goes on from NC_053024.1 coordinate 535,809,442, forward strand.
CCCTCGAGATAGTGCGGCGCGCTTGGCCGTGGCTCGAACCCGTCGAAGATCAAGTCTCCGCGGATGTCAGCCGTGTAGTTTAAGCTTCCAAACCTGACTTGATGGCCAGGGGCGTAGCTTTCGATCTGCTCCAGGTGGCCGAGCGAATTGGCCCGCAGAGCGAAGCCGCCGAAGACGAAGATCTGTCCGGGGAGAAAAGTCTCACCCTGGACCGCATCGTTGTTGATGATCAAAGGAGCCATCGGGCCTAAAGGCGACGACACAGAGGAACTCTCAATGAAAGCACCAATGTCGGTGTCAAAACCGGCGGATCTCGGGTAGGGGGTCCCGAACTGTGCGTCTAGGCCGGATGGTAACAGGAGGCAGGGAACACGATGTTTTACCCAGGTTCGGGCCCTCTTGATGGAGGTAAAACCCTACTCCTGCTTGATTAATATTGATGATATGGGTAGTACAAGAGTAGATCTACCACGAGATCAAGGAGGCTAAACCCTAGAAGCTAGCCTATGGTATGATTGTTGTGTATGGAGTTGATTGCCTACGGACTACAACCCTCTGGTTTATATAGACACCGGATAGGGTTAGGGTTACACAGAGTCGGTTACAATGGTAGGAGATCTTGAATATCCGCATCGCCAAGCTTGCCTTCCACGCCAAGGAAAGTCCCATCCGGACACGGGACGAAGTCTTCAATCTTGTATCTTCATAGTCCAGGAGTCCGGCTGAAGGTATAGCCTGGCTACCCGAACACCCCCTAATCCAGGACTCCCTCAACGACCTCATTAGGAACCCCTCAGGGCAAGAGCGTATGCACCGCAAGACTGCCATGTACGCATCCTGCACGATCTGCAGGTGATGACCCACAAGTGTAGGGGGTCTATCGTAGCCTTTTCGATAAGTAAGAGTCAAAACCCAACGAGGAGCAGAAGGAAATGATAAGCAGTTTTCAGTAAGGTATTCTCTGCAAGCACTGAAATTATCGGTAACAGATAGTTTTGTGATAAGGTAATTTGTAACGGGTAACAAGTAATAAAAGTAAATAAGGTGCAGCAATATGGCCCAATCCTTTTTGTAGCAAAGGACAAGCCTGGACAAACTCTTATATAAAGGAAAGCACTCCCGAGGACACATGGGAATTATCGTCAAGCTAGTTTTCATCACGTTCATATGATTCGCGTTCGGTACTTTGATAATTTGATATGTGGGTGGACCGGTGCTTGGGTACTGCCCTTACTTGGAACAAGCATCCCACTTATGATTAACCCCTATTGCAAGCATCCGCAACTACAACAGAAGTATTAAGGTAAACCTAACCATAGCATGAAACATATGGATCCAAATCAGCCCCTTACGAAGCAACGCATAAACTAGGGTTTAAGCTTCTGTCACTCTAGCAACCCATCATCTACTTATTACTTCCCAATGCCTCCTCTAGGCCCAAATAATGGTGAAGTGTCATGTAGTCGACGTTCACATGACACCACTAGAGGGAGACAACATACATCTCATCAAAATATCGAACGAATACCAAATTCACATGACTACTTATAGCAAGACTTCTCCCATGTCCTCAGGAACAAACGTAACTACTCACAAAGCATATTCATGTTCATAATCAGAGGGGTATTAATATGCATAATGGATCTGAACATATGATCTTCCACCAAGTAAACCAACTAGCATCAACTACAAGGAGTAATCAACACTACTAGCAACCCACAGGTACCAATCTGAGTTTGGATACAAAGATTGGATACAAGAGATGAACTAGGGTTTGAGATGAGATGGTGCTGGTGAAGATGTTGATGGAGATTGACCCCCTCCCGATGAGAGGATCGTTGGTGATGACGATGGTGATGATTTCCCCCTCCCGGAGGGAAGTTTCCCCGGCAGAACAGCTCGCCGGAGCCCTAGATTGGTTCCCAAGGTTCCGCCTCGTGGCGGCGGAGTTTCATCCCGTGAGCTTGCTTATGATTTTTTCCTCGACGAAAGACTCCATATAGCCAAAGATGGGCATCGGAGGGCCACCAGGGGGCCCACGAGGCAGGGGGCGCGCCCCCACCCTCGTGGACGGTGGGTGGCCCCCCTCTGGTACTTCTTTCGCCCAATATTTTTTATATATTCTGAAACATGCTCCCGTGAAGTTTCAGGACTTTTGGAGATGTGCAGAATAGGTCTCTAATATTTGCTCCTTTTCCAGCCCAGAATTCCAGCTGCCGGCATTCCCCTCTTCATGTAAACCTTGTAAAATAAGAGAGAATAGGCATAAGTATTGTGACATAATGTGTAATAACAGCCCATAATGCAATAAATATCGATATAAAAGCATGATGCAAAATGGACGTATCAACTCCCCCAAGCTTAGACCTCGCTTGTCCTCAAGCGAAAGCCGAATCGAAAAATATGTCCACATGTTTAGAGATAGAGGTGTCGATAAAATAAAATACGGACATGAGGGCATCATGATCATTCTTAGAACAGCAACATATATATATGTATATTGTCATATGATCTCTTATGCTAAAGTAACAATTCATTCACATACTCAAGTATGAATCAGAAACTTCATTGAAAACTAACAAACTATAATCTCAGTCATTGAAGCAATTGCAATTTATCATAACATAGGAAAGAGTCAATATAAGAGCTTCTCAGCAAGTCCACATACTCAACCATCATTTAGTCTTTCACAATTGCTAACACTCACGCGATATTTATGGTTATGAAGTTTTAATCGGACACAGAGAAAGATAGGGGCTTATAGTTTTGCCTCCCAACTTTTTACCTCAAGGGTAATGTCAACAATAATAGTTCATGAAAACCCACATCCAATTAGCCATATATATCAGGATCTTTCCAACACATTGTGCTTGCCAAAGGATAAAATGTAAAAAGGAAAGGTGAAGATCACCATGACTCTTTGCATGAAGTATAAGACAAGAATAAAAGATAGGCCCTTCGCAGAGGGAAGCAGAGGTTGTCATGTGCTTTTATGGTTGGATGCACGAAATCTTAATGCAAAAGAATGTCACTTTATATTGCCACTTGTGATATGGACCTTTATTATGCAGTCTCGCTTTTATTTCTTCCACATCACAAGATCGTATAAAGCTTATTTTCTCCACACTAATAAGTCATACATATTTAGAGAGCAATTCTTATTGCTTGCAACGATGACAACTTACTTGATGGGATCTTACTCAATCCATAGGTAGATATGGTGGACTCTCATGGCAAAACTGGGTTTAGGGATATTTGGAAGCACAAGTAGTATCTCTACTTGGTGCAAAGAAATTGGCTAGCAAGAGAGGGAAAGGCAAGCTCAACATGTTGGATGATCCATGACAATATAATTTATCTCAGATGTAAGAAAACATAACCCATTACGTTGTCTTCCTTGTCCAACGTCAACTCTTTAGCATATCATACTTTAATGAGTGCTCACAATTATAAAAGATGTCCAAGATAGTATATTTATATGTGAAAACCTCTCTTTCTTTATTACTTCCTATTAATTGCAACGATGACCAAAACTATGTTTGTCAACTCTCAACAACTTTTATTCATCATACTCTTTATATGTGAAGTCATTACTCTCCATAAGATCCATATGATCTCTTTATTTCTTCTCTTTTATTCTATTCCCTCAAGATCATAGCAAAATAATCAAGCCCTTGACTCAACACTAATCTTTATTATATATAGCTCACGGACTCGATTACATAGAAGGATCATAAAGCAAAACTCAAAACTAGATCATACTAAAACTTTATTCTACTAGATCAAGATATTACCAAAAGGATCGAACTAAGAAAAACGGTAAAGATAAAAGTGATGGTGATACGATACCGGGGCACTCCCCCAAGCTTGGCAGTTGCCAAGGGGAGTGCCCATACCCATGTGTTTATGTTCTCTTCGAGGTGGTGATGATGGAGTTGTTGATGTGTGCTTCTTCCTTAATTTGCGCTTGAGGATAGAATTTTGCTCCCTTAGGTCCTCGATCTCCCGCTCAAGGCTTAATACCTTTTTGCATAGTTCTTGTTTGTTCTCCTGCAAGAGACGAAAAGGATAACTCGCACTACAAAAAAATACACTTCCGTGATGATACGTGTTTGTCATAGTAGGTCGCTTTTTTTGTCATGCATGTACATCCATGACAAATTTATGACAGAATCAAGATAGTCATACCTGTGCTGTCGTAGAAGTGTTCCATGACATTACCAAAATTATCATCACGGAAGTGTCCACTTCCATGACGATAAATCACGCGTCACAGAAGTGCTTTCGTCAAGGGTGACCGACACGTGGCATCCACCGTAACGGAACGCCGTTAAGCTATCGGGTCGGGTTTTGGATCCGATAACCCGTTAACAGCCCCGACCAATGGGGATTTTCCATGTAAAATCATCATTGGCTGGAGAGACACGTGTCAACTCATCCAATGGGCGAGACGCCTATGATATGTTGACACATGGACCGGCCCATCAAGTTTAAATGGGCCGGCCCAACTGAAGGCCCACAAGATTTTGCGGACCATAATGGGCCGGCCCAGCTAAAGGCCCACGAGATTTTGCGGACCATAATGGGCTGGCCCAGCTAAAGGCCCACAAGATTTTGCGGGCCATAATGGGCCGGCCCAGGTAAAGGCCCATAAGATTTTTGTGTGCCGTAATGGGCCGGCCAGGTAAAGGCCCACAAGATTCTTGCGGATCATAATGGGCCGGCCCAGCTAAAGGCCCACGAGATTTCGCGACATTAATGGGCCGGCCCAGCTGTAGGCCCACAAGATTTTGAGTACCCTAGTAGGCCGGCCCATTAACTGCCTGCCATGTTTTGGGCCAAATGCCGGCCCATATTTGATCCGGTCCATTAATGGCCTGCCACGCTCCGGGCCTAATAGTGGCCCATATGAGATCCGGCCCGTTAAAGGCCTACCACGTTCTGGGCCAAATTACGGCCCAGATCAGGTCCGGCCCTTTAAGAGGCTTTGGGCTCAATTATGGCCCATATCAGATTCGGCCCGTCAACTGGACACTATGCTTTTGGGCCCACTTGCTAAAGGCCCACTTAGTAATTCGGCCTGATATTAGTTTTGCCTGTTAAGGGCCCGTTTAACATTTCGGCCCTATATTAATTTCAGCCTGTTAAAAGCCCGTCATATAGTTGGGCCTAACTACGGCCCGGTTTGCATCCGGCCTGCTCGCAGCCGATATCTGATTGGGCCAAACAAGGACCGAGACAATTTTTCGGCCTGTTAAAAGCCCGTGATTTGATTCGCACAATCATGGGCCGGGGTTCATTTCGGGCTGCTGCCGGCCCGTGAGCTGATCGGCACGTTTCAGGCCCAACCTACATCATGATTGCATGACGGCCCGATTATGTACCGTAATTTTACGGTTTGGCCGGTTTACTGCGAAGACAGGATATATATACAGTAAAATAACTGCAGCATCAATAAGAAAAAACCTAGACTATACAATAAAGAAATTACGGCATATTACATCCACTGGGCATCAAAGTTCGCCACTATGATAATAAAGCACAAGCAGACAGCAGATTACATACACTGGGCATCAAAGATCGCCACCAGTGCAAATAAACACGCCGACAAAATAATATACAAAACCGACAGCACTTCAATAGAGTTCAAGAAAGGTTAGCCCTGCTGGGGAGCTGCAGCGCAAGCAGCTGAGCAAGATGATGAGACTGCGCTTGTTCAACACTTATATCTTCCTCACTCTGAAAGATAAACAAGCAGACAGATGACAGGTTTTGCACATAAAAGTATCAGTGCTGACAATTCATCACATTTCTTACTGACGAATAAAGTGACACAGTTTAAATTTGCATTAACACAATATGGTATTGTTCAGGTCAAGACATGGCAGGAAATGACATTGTGAAGGAGTTGGCAGCTTCACGACACCACTGGATTACAGATCAAGAACTCATAAGTATCAATGGTTAGTGTGCTGTCAATTTATACCATTTCAGATTGGCAAATAAAGAGACGGTTTAAATAATAGTAGAATGATATGACATTGTTCATAGTTAAGACATTGCAGAATATGACATTGTGCTGTAGTGGGTAGGTTCACCACACCACTGGATTCAGATGAAGAACAGAAGCATACATGCAGTGCAAAAGAAGATCAC
>NC_053024.1:535816597-535829608 GCF_003073215.2 Triticum urartu
CCAGAGAGCGATGCGGGTTTTTTTACTTCTCAAACATGTATAATGTGTTTCACACACGCAACATATAGTGTAATTCCGTTTAGACATTAATTGCATATAAACCATGCATTGTTTGTAATTGAAGAATCTATGGATCACCAATATTGATAAACTATATAACATTACACGTGTGCCCAAATTCAAATGAATATGCATGTTTGATACACCAATTTGCGTTATGATATTATCGATGTCGTGATCTCCAGTTTAAATAATTGAATCCCCTTTAATCCAGATATTCGTATCACATAGCTATCACTCATGCTTATATAGGACAATCTCTCTGGACCTATACCCGTTCATTGTCTCTCGGGTATCTCTCATGCTACATGTATGTCGACAATGATCTTTTATCTTCGTAACACACTGACGGTACTCTCTCCCTCGACCTTCATCACTCTATCTCTCTCTAAGTATATCTCGCTCCCTGCTATGTTGTCTCTACTATGATTCTCCATGTGGAATCTCTTTTCTCTCACACAAACACAAAACTTTGTCTCCCGGTCTCATTTCTCTCTACTATTCCATGTGTGCACTCGCACACCCCTCATTACAGATATGTCTTTCGCTCCTTAGATATGAGAACTATGACTCTTCCTCTTCAATATGTTTCTCACACACAACACAAACTCTGTCTCCCTGGGTCCATATTTCTCCATTGTTCCTTTTGTATGTCCGCTCACACACACCCCTCTGTCCTAGAGATATCTTGTGTTCCCTCGTATGTCTCTCTAGCTATCACTCTCGTTGTGAAATATCTTTCTCTTTGCAGACACAAAACTCCGTCTCTCTGGATCTCATTTCTCTCTGATATCTGTTTGTATGTGACTCACATGCACCCTCTCTCTATTTCTCTCACACCCACACACATAACCCAGCCTTCTGATCACTTGACTCCTATCTCTAACAACACTAGCTAGCATCTTTATCTTTCTATTTATCTGTTTCTCCATCAACCTTCTTTCTTGCCCTCACTCTTGATTCCTATCACGCACACTACATATGTTTCTCTCTACATGCAGTCAAGTGCCCTCTCACACACATATATAACTTCACCCTTTGAACCACCCGACGTTCATCTCCAACACCCAAACTAGCGGATGTCCCTCTAGCTAGCATCTCCATCTTTGTATCTATCTGTTGTTTTCTCCGTCAACAATTTCTTTCTCGCACGGAGTCTTGCTTCCTATCACCCACACTATATATGTCTCTCCATACATATGCATTTATAGGTTGGTCTATTTTACACAATCGTTGCGCCTCACTCCCTCTGCTCGCCATAGATGCATGCTCCAGCCCACGCCACTATCTCTTAAAGACAAAAACACATGCTCAATTGTCGGGCCTTCTTCCATGCACCTGTCTCACATGCATGCATATTGTCATACCGATCCGTCTCTCCCATGTCGTTGATCTTATGACTTATGTCTTCTTTCTTTTATCTCGATCATGCGCGCGCGCACACACACACATCCCACGTATACATGTATAACTCTCACACATGCATGTTCAAGGTCTCTATGTCTCCATACGTAGTTTAATTAACCCTCAATCTAACGCACCATGAATCGTTCTCTCTCTTTTGTGCACATAATTTCCGCCTGGATGGGTAAAACACCACTCACACTTAACAATCTCCTTCTAGCTACCCCCTCCCCCCCGCTCTCCCTCTTTCCCCCTATATCCCCGAAACCAATAAGACCATCCCTTTGTTTAAGTCCCGCCTACATGCACCCTCGATATATAGTAGTCTTCCTTGGTGTCTCTCGAACAAACACGTTCTCTCAATGTCGACTCCTCTCACGCGCACACACCTTCTCTTCCCTCTCTACTACGGGCATTTTCTCTCTCGCACCCCATCGTTGGTGGCCTCTGCCATACACATCACCCTCTATGATGAAGCCATCCACACTTAAATTACATCCGCCACAGAGGACCCCGCGACACACACCGCACGCACACACACACACACGCATGCACGCACCCCCCACACACTAAGACTCCATGTCTCTCTCTCACACACACACAAACACACACATGCACGCACACACGCACACCGCCCCCACACACTAAGACTCCATATCTCTCTCTCACACACACAAACTAAGACTCCATCTCACACACACATGCTCTAGGCGGAGCATTTGTTCCTACCACCCTTCATCCAACCTTACCCGTATGATAAACAATCACCTTTATTTACTTGCATAACATGGACAAATTCCACTTTACTTTAGTAGTCAGCAAACTTATCATCTGTACCCTTATAAAAAATGAGTTGGCGGTGATGGTGTGCCTGCCATCTTGTAATACAGACCGTATGATCTATATCTGAGGATAGAAAGCAAACTATGATAATTTTACAAAAGATACCCGCACCTCTCTCCACATCATTATCTCCCGCAACCTCATTGCTCAGCAATTAAAAAAGGAATAAGTCTCTGGAACAATCTAGCATGCATGGTGGCCGCTGCCGCCTGCCGGCGCCGTCCATCCCCATGCCTCCGCCCATTCCGACCACCAGTCACCACCATGCTCCACTCCTCCTCGCCTTATCTCTCATCTTTCATTTTTTCGATGACATTCTCGAGATACCAGTTTTCCGATAAAATTCTCGAGATATCATTAGTTTTTACACATGGGATTACTCCTGCATGGGTCAATCACAACAGGTGTTTTGTAAAAAAATGCATATTGATGTTCCGTGCAATGCACGAGAATCTTGCTTGTAATTATATAACGCAAATCACGAGCAGGAAGTGACATTTTTTTGACACAACCACGTTAACATGGCCACGTAAATCACTAGCTAAAGTAAATACCATTATACTTATATCCCGATGCAAAAGGTTGAGTACATGTCCGAAGAGTAGAGTCGCACACACGCACTCTGTCTCTCAGAATCTCTCTCTCACACACACACCAGTTACGTGACGCACTGTCGGTGTCAAAACCGGCGGATCTCGGGTAGGGGGTCCCGAACTGTGCGTCAAGGCCGGATGGTAACAGGAGACAAGGGACACGATGTTTTTTACCCAGGTTCGGGCCCTCTCGATGGAGGTAATACCCTACTCCTGCTTGATTAATATTGATGATATGGGTAGTACAAGAGTAGATCTACCACGAGATCAAGGAGGCTAAACCCTAGAAGCTAGCCTATGGTATGATTGTTGTATATGGAGTTGTCCTACGGACTACAACCCTCCGGTTTATATAGACACCGGATAGGGTTAGGGTTACACAGAGTCGGTTACAATGGTAGGAGATCTTGAATATCCGCATCGCCAAGCTTGCCTTCCACGCCAAGGAAAGTCCCATCCGGACACGGGACGAAGTCTTCAATCTTGTATCTTCATAGTCCTGGAGTCCGGCTGAAGGTATAGTCCGGCTACCCGAACACCCCCTAATCCAGGACTCCCTCAGTAGCCCCTGAACCAGGCTTCAATGACGACGAGTCGGCGCGCAAATTGTCTTCGGCATTGCAAGGCGGGTTCCTCCTCCAAGTCCTTCATAGAAGATTGTAAACACCAAGAGTAGTGTCCGGCTCTGCAAAATAAGCTTCCACATATTGCCATAGAGAGAATAATATTAACACAAATCAAATCTGCTGACGTATTCCGCAGTGCGTCATCACACTACAGCCAAGTCCTTTACTCGAATCGTTTTTACTTTTCCACCTCAGCATGTTTTGCGAGGCGGTTTCCTTGGCACGTCTTGTCAAAGCAGAGATCGTGTGCCCTTTTTACGGGATTCTCATCAATACGGACGTGGGTAACCCAATCGTGCCCGTTAGCGTTTCTCGATTAAAGGCGAGTCCCAAACGGTTACGGGGAGGGCTCCTGGTATTCAACCTCTTATAAAGAGACCAAGGCCTTACTCCTTTTTCCAATCTCAAACGAGTTCGCCCGTCGCCTCGAGTTCCAACACCCTAGGCTCCAGATTCCAGGCGCTTCGGACCTTCGACAATGTCCGGTCTCTGACCTTCAAGGCCGATGGACGCCCCTCCTCCGTCACGGAGGAGGACGTGCTAAAGTTGAGAGAGGCTAAGTTCTTGACCGGCGAAATTTCGCATAGGTTGCCTGCTCAAGGGCAGGTCATTCCCAGTCCCCAGCCCGGTGAGAGCGTGGTGTTCATGTCTCACTTCCTTCGGGGGTTAGGCTTCCCAATGGATCCCTTTGTGAGGGGACTGCTGTTTTATTACGGGCTGGAATTCCACGACTTAGCTCCGGAGTCCATCCTCCATATCTCCTCGTTTATTGTCGTGTGTGAAGCGTTCCTCCGTGTTACCCCTCACTTCGGATTATGGCTCAAGACCTTCAAAGTGGAGCCGAAGATGATCAAGGGACGGCACGCAGAGTGCGGAGGCGCTGTTATAAGCAAAAATGCTGATGCTCGTGGCCTGAGGGCTCTTTTCAAGAGGAGCTAGGCTTGTGGCAACGAGAGTGGTTTATATTATCGCTCCCGGGGCACCAAATGGGTGGCGCCTCCTGCCTTTCGCTCGAGGTCCCCCACCACGGCTAGCGTCATGGGTCAACAGAAAGGGTTAGATTGGGGGTTTACCCAAGGGACGTGCCCCTATTGCAGGGGCCGCATTAGGGATCTCTTAGAAGGAGACTTAGCCTGGTCAAAGTGACGCAGGTCATGCTGATTCACGGATAATGCCCGGCAAACGTCGCTCCCTTCGCCTGTGGGAGTTTAATCCAGAGGGACCACGAGCTCTCCAGAGTTTCATGGGCGCAACACCCGCGGAGATGTATAAACTGTTCTTCGGATCACAAGAGATGTGTCCGGATTTAACCGAGGCTGCAGGCCTAAGCTGCAATCGCCCGATACTCAAGTAATAACCTGTGCCCGGACCTGCTATGCCGTTTAATTGTTATAAACTTGCCCCTAAAAGAGCTGTCCTTTTGAACATGAGTGGATAGCGAAGGCAAAGCTGATCAGGTGTCCGGCTCCCTTCCCGAAACCAGGCCGGATCCCGTGCTTGTCGGGATGTTGAAGATAATGCCTTTAGAGGGAAGTATGGGGGAGGACAAGGAAACTATGGCCTCCTCGAAGGAGGCCGCTCCGAAGGGAGGAACCGACAATTCCTCTCCTAAGGGGAAGAAGAGGGCCGCCTCTGACGACCCAGAGACCATGGCCTCGAAGCGGGGAAAAAAATCCTCGTCAGAGGGTCCGACGCCGGGGAGTTCCTCGGCCGAACTACGCCCTCAAAGGGATCAGCCCTCCAGCGAGCCGTAAGTAGAGAAGAGGTTTTCCTTTTGAGGGATGAAAGAAATCCTTGATTTATATCTGAGAAGATTAACCGAAATTTTACCTTGTAGCTCGGACCTCAGCCCTTCTCAGCAGAGCTCGTCTTCGGGGGATCTTCTTCCGGAGATGATGGAGAGCGGGACGCCTCCCCCTGCCGCCTAGCGAGGCGGGCGACCCTGAGGTGTCGTCGCGGAGGGTTTCTCGAATCCGGCAGGGGCGGAAGATAGCTATGTGGCCCCAGGTTCTCCGCGTCCGGCCTTCGAAAGAGGCCATGGGACAAGTCCGGCACCGTCTGGTGCTCGGCCGGAGGAGCTAAAGATTCTGCTGGGGCGAGCTTCTATCTCAGAGGAGCACCGTGCATTGATGGGCACGGTGATTGAAAGGATTTCATCCGCAGAAAGCGGATTGCATGAGGCCGTCAAAAGTTTACTGACGGGTTTTGAGGTACGTTAGATAATGTACACTTTTGTCAGTTGCGCATAAGTAAGATGCGCCCTGTGTAGATAGTAGCCCCTGAGACTCTGTGCGTCGTCAAGAAATGACGGCACGCAAGGATCATAATCCCAGGTCTAAGATGTCGCCTTTGAATGTAGGCGGCAGGGTGTCCGGAATCGAGCCGAACTGATGATTTTGCCGGACTAAAGCGGCAACTGGACGTGGTAGATGCCGACATCGCGCTTGTCAACAAGCGGCTTGATGAGGCTCAAGGTATGTAATTCCTCGGGCGGCATCAGGTAAGAAGAGTTTTATGCCAGTGTCTTACGATGTGTGTGCTTGACGCAGATGGTGCGGCCGCCGTGGAGAATCTCAGGGCAGAACTTGCCCGAGCTAAGGATCAAGCCAAAAAAAGCGATGCGGCTGCCAAGAAGGCCTTTGAAGAGCTGAGAGCCGAACAGGCTGCTCACTGCCGAAGCAAGGAAGAGATGGCCGAAAAGTTAAAGAGCGCTGCAGACCATTGCAAATTCCTTGATAAAGAAGACCGGGCGAGACGGACGGATTTAGAGAAGGCCGTTGCCGATGCCAAGGATGCTCGCTCTGCGATGAGAGCTGCGAAGGAGGAGCTACGTCAGGCCGAACAGATTGCGGCTGGGAAAGCCCTTATGGTGGCGAGGGAAGTTTGTGATTCGCCGTGCTCCGTTGGACCGGATGTGGAGTGCGGAGAACACCTATCTGGATTTGGCAATGAGTGCTGCTGATGCGACCGAACACTTTCGAGATCAGAAAGATCGCGAAGTGGAAAATCTTTGCGGGTCGCAGTTTCACAATCCAAAGCGTCCACTAGCGGTGGACGATCGTTTGGCTCAATGGGCCGAACTGAATAGGTTGTCCGGACTCGCCATGAAGTACGTCATGGGTCATCTGTGGCCAGGGAGATCGGAGCCGAAGAGTTATTTCGGCTTGGTGCAGCAATTCCTTGACGCGGTGTCGCGTATTGATGCGATGAAGAGGTCAGCATGCATAGAGGGCGCACGGATGGCTCTTGCCCGTGTCAAAACATACTGGGCAGAGATGGAGGCCACCGTTGTGGCGTCCCGAGACTCGGACAAAAGCCGAGTACCCTCCGAGCACTATTTTCAGGAAGTCCTTGAAGGCGCTCGTGTAATAGAGACGCAGTGCTCGAAAGGATGCTATGTTATGATAGCATATGTAATTATAAAGTAATATTTTGATAAACTGTAGTGGCCTTTTATACTTGTGCCTTCAAGTATTGGGAACACCTCCTGTGCGGCCGTTTTAAGATATATATATATATACAAAATCTGAAAGATGGCAGTCGTTGGCTTCAGCCCCCACGCACATAGTGCGGGGGTGCTCGCAGAAGACGCATTTTCACACTTAACCCAACGTCTTGGTCCTACAAAGGAGGTGATAGCGCAGCGGGCCAGGCAACCGGACAATGATGCTTTAACACTTTCACTTAGCCATAGGAGCTTGACAGTGGGACTATTTAGGTAGCCCCTTGGTGGCGACTGCACTCGTCTGAGTTCGGGGCGTGTATGTGCCTGACCGGGAAACGGCCCTTCGTTAAAGCCGAGGAATCTGATAGATTCCGATAAGTCATCGAGTGGCTGACCAGAATCACGCTACATCATGACAGTCAGTTTTTGGCTTTCTCTACTGAGGTGCTCGCCCGGCCTAACCGGGGCACAATCGCAGTAGTTCTCCTGGTGCTACCTTAGCCGATAGAGCGGAACGTAAGGTAGCCGAACTCAGGAGCCGGGCAACCCAACATTTGACCAAAGACATGATTCGGAGCTGATGCATATAATGCCAAAACTCGCGACGCCGAACACTCCCTAAGGTGTTCGGTCTTTTATGAGTGCGGGCGAAACAACACTCTTTATTAAAAAGCCCCTAGTGTCCAGGTATGCGCAAAAATTCTGACGTGGCCACATGCCAAGACGCCAGCCTCCTCCTTGGTTATATCAGAAAAAACCAGGGGATGTGTAGCAACAAGAGAGAGTAAAAAAGGTTTACGCAGGGTCTTAATCTAAAAAGAATCCTTTAGGACGGGTCCCCACTGCACGTCTGCGCCTGTGTCTCCGTTGTGCCATATCCTGGACGGGCACCGCACGACGTTCATCTGTAAAAGAGAGGAACTGAGTTGAAAAATGGGTCGTCCTGAACAAAAGTTTTAAATAAACAAAGTATAAAGTACATAAAATTGAGCTTTATTGTCTCTCATTGTATATGTGCAAAGCCCATAGTGCGGGGATATATGGCCACTAAGCCTGCATCGATGATAATTTTGTACCGAACCCGTTTATTCGCGTTCGTGGTCTTTAATGACCTATTCTGAAGTTTTTTGGCTGGTGAAGCCATTTTACTGTGGGGCTGTCAAAGCGGCCGCACCGTCCTCCGCTTGGGGGAGGCGCACTTTAGTGCTTCCCCTTCAAAGAGACAATGCCTCGTGGACCGGGCATCTTAAGCGTGAGGGATGCATAATGCGGTATTGCGTTAAAGCGGGCGAAAGCTTCGCGTCCTAGTAGTGCTTGATAGCGACTTGAGAACGGGACGATGTGGAAGGTCAGCTTTTCACGGCAGAAGTTATTGGTATAGCCGAATATAACTTCGAGCCGGAGAAAACCCATGCAATGGGTGTCCGGACCAGGTGTTACCCCTTGAAAGGAGGTTTTGCTGCGGTGGATTCTTGCTGGGTCTATCCCCATGTGATGGATTGTGTCCTGATATATCAGGTTTAGTCCACTGCCGCCGTCCATAAGGACATTTGAAAACTGTAGTCCGCCAATTATTGGATCGAGTACCAAGGCAGTCCAGCCTGCGTTACTGGTACTTCTAGAGTAATCCAGTTGATCGAAGATGATTGGTTTTGATGACCAGTGGCGGAATCCCTTTGGGATAGGTCGTGTGGTGCGTACCTTTATGGGTGCCGCACGTTTTGTTATGTGAAGTAAGTTTACAGTTTTTACTTCTTGTGGGAAGTTCTTTTGTTTCCTGGTACTCTGCTTTTGGGGTTCGTCCTCATCTTCACTTGGTGTGTCGAGCCCCTTGTGTTCGGCGTTGAGTCTGCCGGATTGTTTGAAAACCCAACAATCTCTGTGGGTATGGTTAGCAGGCTTCCCAGGAGTACTGTGTATTTGACATATCCTGTCCAGGATTTTGTATAAATTGGATGGATCGTCCCTGTTATCCTGGAGGGGAGGTTTTGTCTGATTCTGTCGTGAGCCTTTGAATCCGGCGTTGACTGCCGTGCTCTTTGGACTTTTTTCCTTTGTCCGGCGACGGTCCTTGTTGTGTCGCGGTTTTCCGTTTCCATCCCTGGTTTCAGATGTACTTGGGTCGCTGGGGCTGCATCTTGCCAACCAACTGTCCTCTCCTGCACAAAAGCGGATCATGAGGCTTGTTAGTGCGGCCATTGTTCTTGGCTTTTCTTGGCCGAGGTGTCTGGCGAGCCATTCGTCTCGGACGTTATGCCTGAAAGCTACTAAGGCTTCAGCGTCCGGACAGTCGACTATCTGATTCTTTTTAGTGAGGAATTTATTCCAGAATTGCCGAGCTGATTCTCCGGGCTGTTGAGTTATGTGACTAAGATCGTCAGCATCCGGAGGGCAGACATAGGTCCCTTGAAAATTTGCTCGGAAATCATCCTCGAGCTCTTCCCAACTTCCAATTGTGTTTTCAGGAAGGCTTTTAAGCCAATGCCAGGCTGGCCCTTTAAGCTTAAGGGGTAAATATTTTATGGCATGAAGATCATCTCCTCTAGCCATATGTATGTGGAGGATGTAGTCCTCAATCCAGACTCCAAGGTCTGTTGCTCCATCATATGCCTCTATGTTTACGGGTTTGAATCCCTCTGGAAATTCATAGTCCAGGACCTCATCGGTGAAACATAGGGGTGTGCGGCGCCCCTGTATTTGGGTGTGCCGGATTCTGATGATGGCTTTATTGCATTGCTTACGAGAGCTTGCTTTCTGGGCCCATAAATGGACCTGACTGGGCCATGATGCGAACCTTAAGTGGGTCGCATGCCGATTTAAGTGTGGCGCCGCTTGCCGCTTTATGCTGGCCATGGGGTCGTCTATCCGACCATGTGGCTTTCTTATTTTTTGAATGCGAGGGCTCTAGGGCCTCTTCGTCGAATTCGGGCAGTAGCTTTCTCTTCGGATAGTTTTTAGTGCGGTGACTGTCACCGTATTTATCTGCGGTATTGATTACTCAGCTCCATCTGATTCTAAGTGCATCTCCCGCTGTTTTTAGCTTCCGCTTCTGCTTTTTCAGGCTACGTGCTATTGCAACGAGCCTCTAGTGGAGATTCTTCTTCTTCGTAGGTTTATCCGGCGTAAGATCGTCCGGAATGCCGTTTTCGCCGGGAGAGGGATGTTCAGTTTCTCTATCCGTGTTGCCCTGTTCGGACAGTTGCTCTAAGGCCTGCTCGTCGTTTACCGGCTCATCCCGCTCTATGGCTGGGTCTTTATTGAGGCGGGGCTTGGGTCGGTGTTTACGCCGATGCTTTGATTGCTTTTCGGGGGGTCGATCTCCCGTTCTGTCCCCGTTTTCCTCATTGTCGCTTCCTTTAGGGGTATCCACCATGTACACATCGTGAGATGAGGTGGCTGTCCAATGCCCTATGGGCGTTGGTTCATCCATATCTCCTGCATCGTCATCCATGCTGTCGATGTCCGCGGAGTCGAAGTTGAGCACGTCGTTTAAATTGTCGATAGTGGCTACCAAGTGGGTGGTGGGCGGGCTTTGAATTTCTTCATCGTCCGTATCCCATCCTCTCCGACCATAGTCCGGCCAGGGCTCTCCTGATAAAGAGAGAGACTTGAGCGAATTCAGGATGTCGCCAAAAGGCGAGTGCTGAAAGATGTCCGCGGCGGTGAACTCCATTATCGGTGCCCAATCGGATTCGATCGGCAGGGGCGCGGGGGGTTCGGAGTACGGAAAGGAGTCCGGATCCTCGGAGTCACGGGTCATACAGAGTGCGGGGCTGGCGTTTGGCTCGATCGCCTTTGAGATCGCAGCCCCCGAGGTGACATCCAACCGCTCATCCTCGATTGGCGCAGCAGGCTCCGAATTTAGGGTCAGAGCCGGTGCGTTTGCGGCCTCCAGAGCACTGTTCGGCGGCAGAGCTAGATCATGCCCCGTGAGACAGTGCGAAGCCGCCGAAGACGAAGATCTGCCCGGGGAGAAAAGTCTCACCCTGGACCGCATCGTTGTTGATGATCAAAGGAGCCATCGAGCCCAAAAGTGACGCCACAGAGGAACTCTCAATGAAAGCTCCAATGTCGGTGTCAAAACTGGCGGATCTTGGGTAGGGGGTCCCGAACTGTGCGGCAAGGCCGGATGGTAACAGGAGACAAGGGACACGATGTGTTTACCCAGGTTCGGGCCCTCTCGATGGAGGTAAAACCCTACTCCTGCTTGATTAATAGTGATGAGATGGGTAGTACAAGAGTAGATCTACCACGAGATCAAGGAGGCTAAACCCTAGAAGCTAGCCTATGGTATGAATGTTGTATGATGGAGTTGTCCTACGGACTAGAACCCTCCGGTTTATATAGACACCGGATAGGGTTAGGGTTACACAGAGTCGGTTACAATGGTAGGAGATCTTGAATATCCGCATCGCCAACCTTGCCTTCCACGCCAAGGAAAGTCCCATCCGGACACGGGACGAAGTCTTCAATCTTGTATCTTCATAGTCCTGGAGTCCGGCCGAAGGTATAGTCCGGCTACCCGAACATCCCCTAATCCAGGACTCCCTCACCCACTTAAGCAGACACGTATGTTACAATTTGTGCACCCGCGGGTACACGTGATGCTGCGCATTTATTTAAGCCAAGAAGGCGAAACCAAACAGTAGCTGCATTCATTCCCCTCCCGCCGCCTCTTCTCTGGTCGCCGTCGCCCGGTAGCCATGGGCCGGCCGAAGGTAACAACATACGCCATACTCCCGCCGGAGCGACGCTTTAATATGGAAATTTTAGTGGTCATGCATGCATCTTTTTGTGCTAGCACTCCTATATAAGGGTTGACTGGTCGCTTCCCGCGGACGTGCGCGGGCGGTGGAAGAGGAAGGAGAAGGGAAGCGGGCTGTGGAGTAACGTTTTTTTACCACAATTTCTTAGGAAACTGAGTGCAATAATTGAGTAGTTTTGCAAACTACCAGTACTACACCTGAAACGGTTCAAAACCTATACTCCCTTGCCAGCGCGCGCTTCCCGCGTGAAACGGTCAGCGTCGCCCTGGAGCGTCAGTGCCGCATTAATGCCCGGCCAGAGCGGAGGCGACCTCTCACTGGCGCCGGCTTTGAAGTGGCACGACGGCCGAGAGAGCGTCGCTTCCCGGTGCACGCGACTGCTCCGCGTCGAGACTGGCCATAGGCCCTGTTTGGATCCATGGGTTAGAGTTAGTTTGAGCTAGTTGGGGCTCAAATAGCCCTAAAGTATCCAAGCATGAGGGTTTAAATGGAGCAAGTTGCACGAACCCACCAAAAAAAACTATCCCACCCAAGAGGTGCTAACTGGAGATAGTTCTCATTGGGACCACTGAAAAATCACTTTTCTCTCTCATGAAGTGCATTTATTGTCAATCTAACCCTGTCACCCAAACACCTCTTTGGCTACAGTAGTTCAGGGTTAGTCATGAGTTATCTAACCTCTAGCTAAGTTAGAGTATCAAACATGAGCGGTATAGGACATGCAAGTTGCTCAAAGCATACAGGCAAATTCGTACGTGAAAGGATTTTTTTTCTTTTTGAAAACGGAACGTGAAAGGAATTTTTTTAGAATGCTCTTGGCATGGTCGCTAACATGTGATAGTTAACCGACCTCAATAGACGGCAGAAACGCCAGCCCGCCGCACTTGATAGAGACGAGGAGGGAGAAGCGATACAGGCTGCTGGATTACTAGAGATAGGTGTCGCACGGAAGCCAAGAAATATGGTGATAGCGTGGGTTAGCCATGTACTAGTATGATGTAACTACTACTGGGCTGCCGTGTTTCGTACTCTTCCAGTCCACTGTGGAGATGATTGGTTAATTTTATATCGCTGAATAATATTAAATATTATGAGTGCAGACGCTCCACCACGAGGTTCCTTGCTCCTTCTCGGTCGTCCGGAATCTATGTTCTTCCACTCTATTTTTTTACGTGAGCTTTGTTCATCCTTTTGCCAACACGCGAGACATCTAGCATCAAGGTGCACGTGTTATGCAAGGATCGTTCCATCTATATGAAGAACACGTGGGACTG
>NC_053024.1:535830608-535872188 GCF_003073215.2 Triticum urartu
ATACAAGAAGATCAAATTCCTACGATCTGATCAATGAGAATATCTGAGTTATGAGTTTGGCAATCATTTAAGACATTGTGGAATTGTTTCACAGTTGAAGCCACCTGGAACACCACTGAGTTATGATGTGTCCGGACATCGTAATTGAACCTTATGAGATATGGTGCGATCTATGATGTCTCTTATCAATCTACCGTTTTCATTTTGAGGTTATGCGTTAGAGACAGCTGCATTCACTTTAGATAGAACACCATCTAAGTCCGTTGAGACGGCGTCGTATGAACATTGGTTTGGCAAGAAACCAAAGTTGTCGTTTCTTAATGTTTGGGGCTGCCATGCTTAAGGCTTCAGCCGGAGAAGCTCGAACCCAAAGCAGACAAACACATCTTCATAGGATACCCAAAGGTGACAGTAGGGTATACCTTCTATCTCAGATCCGAGGGCAAATTGTTTGTCGCTAAGAACGGGTCCTTTCTTGAGAAGGAGTTTCTCTTGAAAGAATTGAGTGGGAGGAAGATAGAACTTGATGAGGTTGTCGAACCTTTACTTCAACCAGAGAGTGATGCAACACAGAAAGATGTTTTCTGTGGCGCCTACATCTGTTGAATAGGAAGTTAATGATAGTGATCATGAAGCTTCGGATCAAGTTGCTATCAAACCTCGTAGGTCGACAAGGATATGTACTACTCCTAAGTGGTACGGTAATCCTGTCTTAGATATCATGTTGTTAGACAACAATGAACCTACGAGATATGGAGAAGCGATGGTGGGCCTGTATTCCGACAAATGGTTAGAAGCCATGAAATCCGAAATAGGATCCATATATCAGAACAAAGTATGGACTTTGGTGGACTTGCTCGATGATCGGCAAGCCATTGAGATAAATGGATCTTTAAGAAGAACACGGACGTGGGCGGTAATGTTACCGTCTATGAAGCTCGACTTGTGGGAAAGAGTCTTTTCACAAGTTCAAGGAGTTGACTACGATGAGAATTTCTCACCCGTAGCGATGCTTAAGTCCGTCGGAATCATGATAGCATTAGCTGTATTTTTCGATTATGAAATCTTATAGATGGATGTCAAAACAAGTTTTCTTACCAGATTTCGTAAGAAAAGTTGTATGTGATACAATAAAAGGTTTTGTCGATCCTAAGGATGCTAAAAGGTATGCTGGCTCCAGCAATCCTTCTATGGACTAGAGCAAGCGTCTCGGAATTGGAATATATGTTTTGATGGAGTGATCAAAGATTTTAGGTTTATACAATGTTTGCTAGAAACTTGTATTTACAATAAAGTGAGTGGGAGCACTACAACATTTCTGATAAGTATATGTGGATGACATATTGTTGATCCGAAATAATGTAGAATTTCTGGAAAGCATAAATGGTTTGTTTGAAGAGTGATTTTCAAAGGAAGACCTGGATAAAGCTGCTTACATATTGGGCATCAAGATCTATAGAGATAGATCAAGACGCCTGATGATACTTTCAAAGAACGCACACCTTGACATGTTTTTGAAGGAGTTCAAAATAGATCAGTCAAAGAAGGGGTTCTTACCTGAGTTGTAAGGTGTGAAGTTGAGTAAGACTCAAAGATTGACCACGGCAAAAGAAAGAGGAAGGACGAAGGTTGTCCCCTATGATCTTGTCATAGGCTCTATACGGTATGCCATTCTGAGTACCACACCTGATGTGTGCCTTGCCACATGTCTGGCAAGAGGGTACAAAGGTGATCTAGGAGTAGATCACCAGATAGCGGTCAAAATTGTCCTTAGAGGAATAAGGAAATGTTTCTCGGTTATGGAGGTGATAAAGAGTTCGACATAAAGAGTTACGTCGATGCAAGCTTGACACCTATCTGGATAGCTCTGAGTAGAGATACCGGATACGTACAATGGAGCAATAATTTGGAATAGCTCCAAGTGGAACGTGGTAGCAGCGTATACGATATAAAGTTTTGCGAAATACATAGGGATCTGAATATGGCAAGACCCGTTGACTACAACCTCTCTCACAAGCATAACATGATCATACCCAGAACTCTTTGAGTGTTTATCACATAGTGATGTGAACTAGATCATTGAGTCTAGTAGACTCTTGGATGTTGGTCACATGGCGATGTGACCTGTGAGTGTTAATCACATGGTGATGTGAACTAGATTATTGACTCTAGTGCAAGTGGGAGACTGTTGGAAATATGCCCTAGAGGCAATAATAAATTGGTTATTATTATATTTCCTTGTTCATGATAATCGTTTATTATCCATGCTAGAATTGTATTGATAGGAAACTCAGATACATGTGTGGATACATAGACAACACCATGTCCCTAGTAAGCCTCTAGTTGACTAGCTCGTTGATCAATAGATGGTTACGATTTCCTAACCATGGACATTGGATGTCGTTGATAATGGGATCACATCATTAGGAGAATGATGTGATGGACGAGACCCAATCCTAAGCCTAGCACAAAGATCGTGTAGTTCGTATGCTAAAGCTTTTCTAATGTCAAGTATCATTTCCTTGGACCATGAGAGAGCAACTCCCGGATACCGTAGGAGTGCTTTGGGTGTGCCAAACGTCACAACGTAACTGGGTGGCTATAAAGGTACACTACAGGTATCTCCGAAAGTGTCTGTTGGGTTGGCACGAATCGAGACTGGGATTTGTCACTCCGTGTAAACGGAGAGGTATCTCTGGGCCCACTCGGTAGGACATCATCATAATGTGCACAATGTGATCAAGGAGTTGATCACGGGATGATGTGTTACGGAACGAGTAAAGAGACTTGCCGGTAACGAGATTGAACAAGGTATCGGGATACCGACGATCGAATCTCGGGCAAGTATCGTACCGCTAGACAAAGGGAATTGTATACGGGATTGATTAAATCCTTGACATTGTGGTTCATCCGATGAGATCATCGTGGAACATGTGGGAGCCAACATGGGTATCCAGATCCCACTGTTGGTTGTTGACTGGAGAGTTGTCTCGGTCATGTCTGCATGGTTCCCGAACCCGTAGGGTCTACACACTTAAGGTTCGATGACGCTAGGGTTATAGGGAATAGATATACGTGGTTACCGAATGTTGTTCGGAGTCCCGGATGAGATCCCGGACGTCACGAGGAGTTCCGGAATGGTCCGGAGGTAAAGATTTATATATGGGAAGTCCTGTTTTGGTCACCGGAAAAGTTTCGGGTGCTATCGGTAACGTACCGGGACCACCGGGAGGGTCCCGGGGGTCCACCAGGTGGGGCTACCTGCCCCAGAGGGTCTGCGTGGGCAAGTGTGAGAGGGGACCAGCCCAGGTGGGCTGGTGCGCCCCCCACCAGGGCCCAAGGCAAAGAGAGAAGAAAAAAGGGGGAAACCCTAGGCTCAGATGGGCCTAAGGCCCACCTAGTGGTGCGCCCCCCTCTCCCCCCTTGGCCGCCCCCCTAGATGGGATCTAGGGCTGGCCGCCACCCCTAGGGGTGGAAACCTAGGTGGGGGACGCAGCCCCTCCCTTTCCCCTATATATAGTGGAGTTTTGGGCTGCCATACACACGAGAACATATCCTTCTTGGCGCAGCCCTACCCCTCTCCCTCCTCGTCTCTTGCGGTGCTTGGCGAAGCCCTGCTGGAGTACCACGCTCCTCCACCACCACCACGCCATCGTGCTGCTGCTGGATGGAGTCTTCCCCAACCTCTCCTTCTCCCCTTGCTGGATCAAGGCGTAGGAGACGTCACCGGGCTGCACGTGTGTTGAACACGGAGGTGCCGTCCGTTCGGCACTAGGATCATCGGTGATTTGGATCACGACGAGTACGACTCCATCAACCCCGTTCACTTGAACGCTTCTGCTTAGCGATCTACAAGGGTATGTAGATGCACTCTCCTTCCCCTCGTTGCTAGATTACTCCATAGATTGATCTTTGTGATGCGTAGAAAATTTTGAATTTCTGCTACGATCCCCAACAGGCCATACGGGAACGGAGAGAAAGGCCTCAAAGGGTGGCCGCACCCCTCCCCATGGGCTGGTCCGAATTGGACTAGGGAGGGGGGCACCCCCTTCCTTCCTCCTCCTTTTCCCTTCCCTCCTACTCCTACTACTTGGAATGCTCCTAGTTCTACTAGGAAAGGGGGAATCCTACTCCCACCGGGAGTAGGAGTCCCCTAGGGCGCACCATAGTGAGGGCCGGCCCTCCCCCTCCTCCACTCCTTTATATACGGGGGTAGGGGGCACCCCAAAGACACAAAAATTGATCTCTTGATCTCTTAGCCGTGTGCGGTGCCCCCCTCCACCATAATACACCTCGATCATATCGTAGCGGTGCTTAGGCCAAGCCCTGCGTCGGTAGAACATCATTATCGTCACCACGCCGTCGTGCTGACGAAAATCTCCCTCAACACTCGGCTGGATCGGAGTTCGAGGGACATCATCGAGTTTAATGTGTGCAGAACTCGGAGGTGCCGTGCGTTCGGTACTTGATCGGTCGGATCGTGAAGATGTACGACTACATCAACCGCGTTGTGCTAACGCTTCCGCTTTCGGTCTACGAGGGTACGTGGACAACACTCTCCCCTCTCGTTGCTATGCATCACCATGATCTTACGTGTGCGTAGGAAAATTTTGAAATTACTACGTTCCCCAACACTATGAACTAGTATGAACTACCCCTATGCTTATCTACCTCTATTCCCCATTCCCCTCCGTTGTGGATCGAATCTAGCATGCATGTCGAAGAGAGAGAAGTGCTTACCGCCATTGATGAAGTCCGGTGGTCTTCTTCCTCTGCTCCGATCCATCGCCACCGGTGAGAGTTGGGAGAGTTGGGAGAGTGGGGAAGAGTGGGGAGAGGGAGCGGCGAGGGGCGGTGAGGCTAATAACTGCCGGTGCTTCGGGAAGCAACGCGGCTTCTCGAGGGTGGCCGCGCGCGTGCCGTTGTGCCCGCGCACGTGCACCGCTCGGGCCTGGCCCTGGAGAAACTGTTGATTCGTGCGTTCCCAGTGAGCCAAGCCCTGAGGTGCTTTAAGAAGTGTGCGATGCAGGCCCAATAGTGTATGTGGCCTACCAAACAGGCCGCGCACATCCCGCGCGGGCCTGGTTGGGCTGCATGCGGGCAACCAAACACACCCGTACTGTCTTTACTCCTTTGTTCTAAATCTATCCCATGTTCGAGCTTCCCATCTTCTAGTAACTAGCTTATTTTAAAACGACATTTATTTTTATTGGGTTGAGCAACTCATCGTCTGTTTGCTCCTAGCTCCCTTTCATGTCTTCTTGTGTACATGGCTTAGTGACTTGATGTATCCGATGCTATAAAACTCTTCTATCAATGAAAAGATACCTAATTTTTGCGTATTTACGGAAAACTATGACATTTATTTTGAAACGGATGAAGTAACTAGCACAAGGTCCCCTGGTCCCCATAACAATAGGGTCAGCATGTGTACATTCATAGAATGAACATGTGTGGTGAACGTCTACATCTATATTTTGTTTCTTCAAAAAAAGAACTAGCACAAGGTGAAAAAGACATGCAACACCAACACCTATGACTTCGTAGGCGGCAGTGAGCAACCTGTTTGTTGGGCTCCCTAGAACTATGAGACCAAGGACGACATGATTCTTTCCTTTGATCTCCTCCCGCAAGGCCGCTGGCGTCACTGTCGCCGGTACAGGTACTCGTGATCGATAGAGAAACACCAAAGACTTCCACGGCACAACAATGTGTGTCGCATTCGCCTCCATGACTATAGCTCCTTGCCCAAGGCGAATGCCCATCATGGTGATTATCGCATCTGTGGGGGGGTGGGGGCGAGGAGAGTGAACTGTTTTTCTACTTATCGATGGCATTGGAGGTGGTGGCCGAGGTGGTGTGGGCCTGGTGGTGAGGGTGGGGGCAGGCAAATCGTGATCTGGATCTAGTGGCTCTCCCCTGGCAGGCGGAGCGGGGGATGGCCATGACCTGTCGTGATCGTGGCGCTGGCCGTGGACCGCGGCGGCACGCGCCAACTGTCGCAGGGAGGCAGCTTCTGGTGATGCAATGGTCCTCGGTGGTTTAGGGTTACTGTCGGTGTCAAAACCGGCGGATCTCGGGTAGGGGTCCCGAACTGTGCGTCTAGGCCGGATGGTAACAGGAGGCAGGGAACACGATGTTTTACCCAGGTTCGGGCCCTCTTGATGGAGGTAAAACCCTACGTCCTGCTTGATTAATATTGATGATATGGGTAGTACAAGAGTAGATCTACCACGAGATCAAGGAGGCTAAACCCTAGAAGCTAGCCTATGGTATGATTGTTGTATATGGAGTTGATTGCCTACGGACTACAACCCTCCGGTTTATATAGACACCGATAGGGTTAGGGTTACATAGAGTCGGTTACAATGGTAGGAGATCTTGAATATCCGCATCGCCAAGCTTGCCTTCCACGCCAAGGAAAGTCCCATCCGGACACGGGACGAAGTCTTCAATCTTGTATCTTCATAGTCCAGGAGTCCGGCTGAAGGTATAGTCCGGCTACCCGAACACCCCCTAATCCAGGACTCCCTCAGTAGCCCCTGAACCAGGCTTCAATGACGACGAGTCCGGCACGCAAATTGTCTTCGGCATTGCAAGGCGGGTTCCTCCTCCAAGTCCTTCATAGAAGATTGTAAACACCAAGAGTAATGTCCGGCTCTGCAAAATAAGCTTCCACATATCGCCATAGAGAGAATAATATTAACACAAATCAAAACTGCTGACGTATTCCGCAGTGTGTCATCACACTACGGCCAAGTCCTTTACTCGAAGAGAGAGATTTTACCACCTCAGCATGTTTTGCGAGGTGGTTTCCTTGGCACGTCTTGTCAAAGTAGAGATCGTGTACCCTTTATCGGGATTCTCATCAATACGGACGTGGGTAACCCAACCGCGCCATTTATCACGGCGCTTGGGAGGCAAGCGAGTTTTACTAGGCTGGTGGGGACGCACAACCGCATCCGCCCATATAAGGGGCAAGGATCCACTTTTTTACCTACGCCTTCTTCCTCTTTGCCTATCCATCTCCTGCGCACCTCGAGCTCCAGCGCCCAAGCCCGCACTTCCCACCTCAACCTTCTCCAGCAATGTCCGGAGCGGGAGGCAAGTGGATGGTCTCCTCCGCTACGGAGGGCCAAGTCAAGAAGCTAAGGAAGGCCGGATACCTGTCTAAGGACATCGCGCACCGGCTTCCCGAAAAGGGGCAGCTTCTCCCCACCCCAAGGCCCCATGAGAGGGTAGTATTTCTTCCCCACTTCCTCGCGGACTGGGTTTTCCACTTCCACCCATTTGTCCGGGGGCTCATGTTCTACTACGGCCTGGATTTCCACGATCTGGCCCCGAACTTCATCCTCAACATCTCGGCGTTTATCGTCGTGTGCGAGGCTTTCCTCCGCGTCCCCCATTTCGGCCTCTGGCTCAAGACCTTCAACGTCAAGCCCAAGGTGGTGCGTGGCAGCCAGGCGGAGTGCGGAGGCGCCATGGCGGGCAAGATGGCCAACGTCCTATGGTTCGAGGGCTCTTTTGTGGAGACCCTAAAGGGGTGGCAATCCGGGTGGTTTTACATCACCGAGCCACGCGATCCGAACTGGATCGCAGCCCCCGAGTTCCGATCCGGACCCCCCACGCGGCTTATGTCCTGGAAAGAGACGGGCCTGTCGTGGGGTGACGAAAAAGAGGTGACCGGATTGCAAACATGCATCCAGTCCCTGGTGAACAAGCCAATCCGGCTTGTTAATGTAATCCAGGTTATGCTCGTCCGCCGGATCCTCCCGTGCCAACAACGGGATTTTAATCTGTGGGAGTTCGACCCGGCGCAGCACCAAACCCTTAGCAGGCTCTTCGACACGACGTACGAAGATGCCTGGAAGGTGCTATTCAAGGGCGCCGAGGCTCCCGCATCCGCTTCCGAGGACCGCGGATACAGCTCGCAGCGTCACGCTAGCGAGGTAAGCTATCTTCACCTTTTACAGGATGTTAAGCTTTTTCATAGTTTGACTCTATGCGGGATCTAAACTCCCTTACCTTTGACAGGCTTGGCGGGCGATATCCGGACCGATTAACTGTCCGGCTCCGCTGCCCGAAGACCCAGCCCCAGCTCTACTAGTGAAGCTGCTGGTTCCGGCGCCTTATGTGGTGCCGGAGAAGAAGGCCAAGAAGAAGAAGACCACGGGGACTCGAAAGAGTGCCCGTAACGTGGTGGTGTCGGACTCGTCATCGACGAGTCCGAGACGCCCTCCTCCTGCAAAACGAGGAGGAGGAAGAAGAAAACTCTCCCCCCCAGCGGAGGGAGGAGAGAAGAGGAAGGCCGCCCCAACGGGGGAGGCCGAGGGGTCTAGGAAAAGGAAGACCCCTCCGCCGGACTACGCCCCCAACGCCGAAGAGGGCAAAGAGGAGTGGCCAAACAGGGCCAAGCGTCCGGCGAAATCGTAAGTTCGGATATCAGAGTAACTCATGATGTTCCTTTGTTGCACAGCTTTCCCTAATGTCGAATGTAATTATGCAGTCCGCCCCGGGCCGAATTCGACGAATCGTCGGGCGGCTCCCTGGACTCATCGGACGTGAACTCAGTTCCGCCCGCTGTCTCCCCCCGCACTGCAGACGACGCCGAAGTGGCTCGCGACAAGCTCCGGGGCAGGAGGAGGTGGTCCCGGAGGAGCCGCAAGGCAACCTCCCGGACTCCAGGAGTGAAGGGGATAAGGCCCCCCAGGGCTCCAAGTCCGGCTTTGTGCCGGACACCGCGCCGGAATCTTCCACAGTTCCGGACCGCGGTAGGCGAACTCCTTCCAAGAGGAGCAAGCCTTCTGAGCCGGCGGCCTCCGTCCAACCGGAGGTGCCGGACAATCTGCTGGAGGTGCTTGACGGCGCCTCCATCGACGAGGGGCACCGTACTATTATGAGTACGGTGATCCAGAAGGTTCAGTCCGCCAAGAGCGGACTGACTGAAGCTTGCGCTAGCCTTCTAACAGGCTTCGAGGTAAGTAAAAATATGTAAAAATATTACCGCATAGACAGTAGCCCCTGATGCTCTGTTTGGCGTTCGGAAAGAAAAGCCGAATAGAGGATCTATTAAATTTCGCAGGAGTCTAACAAAAGAGTCAATATGCGTATGCAGGCTTCGCTGCTATCCACCGCCGCACTGACTGCGGAGGTGGGTGTCCTGAAGCAGGACCTCGAGCGGACCGAGCAAGAGCTCGGCCTTGCCAAGCGGCGGCTCGAGGAGAGAAGAAGGTAAGAAATACCTTACAGAAAAAGTGCCTATAAAAAGGCGTGATTGCAAAAAATAACAGGATTGTACTGCTTATTGTAGGGGCCACGACTGAGGTGGCGACCCTTAAGCAGGCGCTGTCTGAGGCCGAAAAGAAAACGGCCGCGGAGCGCACCGAGCGAGACAGACTTGGGGCTCAGGTCGGCGAGGTGCAGCAAGAGCTTCAGGCTCTCATGAAAAAACATGAGAGTTTGGAGCTTGAGTCAAAGGCGCAAGCATCCGAGCTCGCGACGGCCCTTGAGACTGCCAAGTCTGCCAAGGCCGAAGCCCAAAAGGCCCTCCAAGAGTTGGAGGAGATGAGGAAGATAGCAGCGGGTAAGGCATTCTTATGCAAAGCAGAAATATAAAAGTAAACTACTTGTTACTTACCCGAATCCGGAGCTCTCCAGGGGCATTCGCAGATCTTCCCCGCAGCACGTATCCGACGCCGCATTCTACCGAGCTGAAGAGGGCAGCTCGACGGAGAAGGTGTTCTGGTCTCAGTATTCTGAGGCCGGACACCCTGTGCCCTTGAGCGACCAGCTGAAACAGCTGGTCGAGCTCCACAAGGCGGCCGAACAGGCCATGAAGGGCTTCATAGTTCGGCTGTGGCCCGGAGAGGCCCTGCCTGGGAGCTATTTCGGGCTGGTGCGGCGGCTGGTGGAGGCCTGTCCGAGGCTCGAGGTCATCAAGCGCTCCGTCTGCATCGAAGGTGCCCGTCGGGCCCTTGCCCGTGCAAAGGTGCACTGGGGTAAGCTGGACGGTGAGAAGCTTGTGAAGGATGGGCCGCCGCCGGGGAAGGAGCATCGCAAGCCCGAGAACTACTACAAGGATGTTCTTGCAGGTGCCCGCCTTGTGGCGGATGAATGTACCAAGGATGTGATTTTTGAATGAACTCGCTCGTGTTTATCCTGTGCGCTGAAAACTTGTTCATATGCGCTAAGCAATGCTTATTGAATTTAAAATATTACTTTCTGTGTGGCCGTTTATCAAAAAAATTGAGAGATGGCCAGTCGTCGGCTTCTGCCCCCATGCCACTAGTGCTGGGGTGTTCGGGATAAACCTGAGCGCTCTTTTTCCCATAGTTGGGTCCTTCGAGGGAGGCGCTCAGCACAACGAACCAGGCAATCGGACTATAATGCTTGAACACTCTCACTTAGCCATAGAACTCTATAATTTTAAATTTCGGCGAAGCCCCTAGTTCGGAAGACCGAGTTCGGGGCGCTATCCACGCCTTGGCCGGACAAAGCCAGCTCCTCGCTCGAAGCGGCATAAGTCTTTAGGGACTCGAAAACCTCTCGAACAGCGACCAGTCTCTCGCCTCATCATGACAGTCAGTTTTAGCTTTCTCTACTGAGGTGCTTAGCCCAGCTGAACGGGGGCACAATCGCAGTAGTTCTCCAGTGCTACCTTAGCCGATATAGCGGAACGTAAGGCACCAAAACATAGGAGCCGGGCAAACCCAACTATTGACCCAAATCATGATTCGGAGCCGATGCATATAGTGCTATAAGTTCGGGGTGCCGCACTTGTGAAAGTGTACGGACTTCTCACACCATTATGAGGGGTACTGAAGCCCCTGGCGTGTTTGCCGTACCATGGTGTACGGGTGCAATCATGTCATTTAATAAACATAAATGTGAAAAGAAGGATAATGCAAAAAATAGACAAGAAGCTAAGCATTGTTTATAGAGAGGCTATTTATCAAAGCCGAACGATACAAATAGTGCGGTAAGCAAAAGATATTGGACTATTCAGTATGTCCTGACCAGGGGCAGGCCGCGGAATTGTATTTAAAACAGGTATACCGCTCGTAACAGAGACCACCTGGGAGTTCCATAATGCGGCATGGCTTGTCTGCCTCCCTGGATCTTGCATCGTTTGTGCGGCAGTCGAATTGCCGAACAGGTCATCCGAAGTATGGAGTCCTGAAAGTAAGAAAAAATAAAAAAAAGAATCTGGCAGCCCCTAGTACGTTTTAAGCCGTATTTTGGGTGTGCCGTTATTGTGCCCCTTCCCCTGTGCCCATGGTATTTCAAGGGCGTAGTTATGTACGCGAGGTACTGGTTTCGCTATGTCGCGAAAGCTGGGGTTGGGGCCGCATTGCTACGCTTGCTCAGAGTGTGTCAGGCGGTCCTGTTGTGGGTTACTCCAGGCGCGCTTGGCAGTGTCTGGCTTTTTAATGGCCGGACTGGAGAATTGCCTGAGAAGGCTACTTTGTACCTCTGCTGCGAGAGCCGCCGTATGCTCCTCCGTACGGAGGGAACGTTCGGTGTTTCCGTTGACCGTAATTACTCCTCGAAGGCCTGGCAGCTTGAGCTTGAGATATGCGTAGTGCGGCACCGCATTGAACTTTGCAAATGCGGTTCGTCCGAGCAGGGCGTGATAGCCACTACGAAACGGGACTATATCGAAGATTAACTCTTCGCTTCGGAAATTGTTCGGGGATCCGAAGACCACGTCAAGTGTTACTGAGCCTGTACAGTTGGCTTCTACACCTGGTATAACGCCTTTAAAGGTCGTTCTTGTGGGCTTAATCCTTGAGGGATCTATGCCCATTTTCTGCACTGTATCCTGATAAAGCAGGTTCAGGCTACTGCCGCCGTCCATGAGGACTCTTGTAAGATGAAATCCGTCGATGATTGGGTCGAGAAACAATGCGGCGAAGCCGCCATGACGGATGCTAGTGGGATGGTCCCTTCGATCAAAAGTGATCGGGCAGGAGGACCATGGGTTGAACTTTGGGGCGACTGGCTCTATCGCGTATACGTCCCGTAGCGCACGCTTCCGCTCCCGCTTGGGAATGTGGGTTGCGTATATCATGTTCACCGTCCGCACTTGTGGGGGAAAGCCCTTCTGTCCATTGTTGTTCGGCGGCTTGGGCTCCTCATCGTCGCTGTGCAGCCCCTTGTCTCTGTTTTCGGCCCTTAACTTGCCTGCCTGCTTGAACACCCAACAATCCCTGTTAGTGTGATTGGTTGGCCTTTCGGGGGTGCCATGTATCTGGCACAAGCGATTGAGTATTCGGTCCAAACTGGACATGCCCTGAGTATTCTCTTTGAATGGCTTTTTCCGCTGACCGGATTTATAGCCTTTGAATCCGGCATTGACTGCCGTGTCTTCATTGCTGTCGATGTTAATGCGGCGTCTTTGCCTATTCCGACGTGTCCTGCCACTTTTGTCCTTGGTATCCGAATTACCAGGGTTCTTTGATAAGTTGTTACTGCGAGCTAGCCAGCTGTCTTCTCCCGCGCAAAAGCGGGTCATGAGTGTCGTGAGGGTTGATTTCGGCTCTTTCCCTGTCCCAGGTGCCCGGGCAGCCACTCGTCGCGCAATGTTATGCTTGAAGGCTGCTAGGGCTCTGCGTCCGGACAGTCGAACTATCTGAGTTTTTCTTGTAGGAACGTGCTCAGAAGTTGTCTGCCGATTCTCTGGCTGGCTGAATTATGTGGCTTAAGTCGTCGGCATCCGCGGTCGCCAGTAAGTGCCCTGGAAGTTGTCAGGAATGCGGCTTCCAGGTCTCCCAGACGATTGAGTCCTCTAGAGCTGTTAAGACCCAATGCCGGGCCGGTCCTTTAAGTTTGAGCGGGAGGTATTTGATGGCGTGTAGATCATCGCCGCGTGCCATGTGGATGTGAAGGAGATAATCCTCGATCCATACGCCGGATCTGTTGTGCCATCGTATGATTCGATGTTTACGGGTTTGAAACCCTCTGGGATTTTATGATCCATTACTTCATTCGTGAAGCATAGCGGGTGTGCGGCGCCTCTGTACTGGGCTACATCACGACGCAGCTCGGAAGAGCTATGTCTGTTGTGTTCGGCCCGGCCAGATTTGTTGTATCCGGAGTGAAGATCATTGTCACATGTTGTAGGGCGCCTGCGCGATCCGTAGATCGATCTTGTTTGTCCTGCCTTATCCTCCAGTATGTCTCGCAGGTCGGGCGCATTTTCCCGTGCCTTAGTTGAGCGGCGTCGGGGCATGGCTTGGGTGGAGGGCCGAGAGGCCTCTCTGTCGCGGCCGCGAGGTGGCCGGTCTGCCATGTCATGCGCTGGTGGTGTAGGTGCTTCCTCCTCTGATTGGGGTAGCGGCCTGTGCTTCGGGTAACTCTTGGAGGGGCGTTCGAGTTCATACTCTTCGGCCGCAAGGACTTCAGTCCATCTGTCAGCTAGCAAATCTTGGGCAGCTCTAAGCTGTTGCTGCTTTTTCTTGAGACTACTTGCCGTGGCTAAATGCCTGCGTTTAAAACGCTCTTGTTCGGCGAGGTCTGATGGTATGACGAATTCATCGTCATCGAGGCTTGCCTCGTCTTCAGAGGGAGGCGTATAGTTATCATCCTCGACCTCTCGGTCTGCCGCTCTCTCATGAGAGCTGGCTTCTCCATCTTCCTGTGCCGAATCTTGCTGAGGTGGGTGTTCTTCGGTGCTATCCGGGGTAGTATTATCTCCCGTGCCGGAATCACCGTTTTTGCTTTGGCGGGATTTAGAGCGGCGCCGCTGACGCCGGCGCTTTGGCTGTTTCTTGGGGGCGTCATCCCCCACTGTTCCATCGCCATCTCCATCTTTTGGAGTATCCACCATATATATGTCATATGACGAGGTGGCCTTCCAGCGCCCTACAGGTGCTGGTTCCTGTTCGTCTCCTACATCGTCGTCCATGCCGTCGATGTCTTCGGAGCTGAAGTCAAGCATGTCGGTTAGATCGTCGACAGTGGCTACAAAGTGGGTGGTGGGTGGGCTTTGAATTTCCTCATCGTCCGTATTCCACCCTCGCTGACCGTAGTCCGGCCAGGGCTCTCCTGATAAAGAGAGAGACTTAAGAGAATTAGGATGTCGCCAAAAGGCGAATGCTGAAAGATGTCTGCGGTGGTGAACTCCATTATCGGCGCCCAATCGGATTCGATTGGCAGGGGTGCGGGGGGTTCGGAGTCCGGGGAGGAGTCCGGATCCTTGGAGTCACGGGTCGTGCAGAGTGCGGGGCTAGCGTTCGGCTTGATCCCTTTTGGGATCGCAGCCCCCGAGGTGACATCCAACCGCTCATCCTCGATTGGCGCAATAGGCTCCGAGTTAGGGGTCGGAACCGATGCGGGTGCGGCCTCCAGGACACTGTCCGGGGGCAGAGCTAGATCATGCCCCTCGAGATAGTGCGGCGCGCTTGGCCGTGGCTCGAGCCCGTCGAAGATCAAGTCTCCGCGGATGTCAGCCGTGTAGTTTAAGCTTCCAAACCTGGCTTGATGGCCAGGGGCGTAGCTTTCGATCTGCTCCAGGTGGCCGAGCGAATTGGCCCGCAGAGCGAAGCCGCCGAAGACGAAGATCTGTCCGGGGAGCAAAGTCTCACCCTGGACCGCATCATTGTTGATGATCAAAGGAGCCATCAGGCCTAAAGGTGATGACACAGAGGAACTCTCAATGAAAGCACCAATGTCGGTGTCAAAACTGGCGGATCTTGGGTAGGGGGTCCCGAACTGTGCATCTAGGCCGGATGGTAACAGGAGGCAGGGAACACGATGTTTTACCCAGGTTCGGGCTCTCTTGATGGAGGTAAAACCCTACGTCCTGCTTGATTAATATTGATGATATGGGTAATACAAGAGTAGATCTACCACGAGATCAAGGAGGCTAAACCCTAGAACCTAGCCTATGGTATGATTGTTGTATATGGAGTTGATTGCCTACGGACTACAACCCTCCAGTTTATATAGACACCGGATAGGGTTAGGGTTACATAGAGTCGGTTACAATGGTAGGAGATCTTGAGTATCCGCATCGCCAAGCTTGCATTCCACGCTAAGGAAAGTCCCATCCGGACACGGGACGAAGTCTTCAATCTTGTATCTTCATAGTCCAGGAGTCCGGCTGAAGGTATTATCCGGCTACCCGAACACCCCCTAATCCAGGACTCCCTCACTACCCATATGCACATGAGGCAAAAGCAAACAATTCACTTCATTCAATCAATCAACAAGGGCATACACTCGATCTAACTATCGAGAAAGTGCTCGGACTACTATATTTACATGGTGGACTACTACTACTGTTGGGGTGGTCTACTAGAAATATTCTTCGGTTGCAGACTCCCTTATATCTGCTCCAGCTTCATCAACATAGTCATCATCGCTATCATCTGGATCCGAGTCGATGTCGTCAATGATGATGTAGTCTTCTGGGCGAATCTCCTTGGGGTTCTTCGTCTTCTTCTACTGGTGTAGGGCCTCCCATAAATATTCCATCTTCTTGATCAGATCGTCATTCTTCTCCACTAATACTTCGATTTCCTCTTCATAATCTTCACGTGTAGCCTTGAGTTCTTCCTCCAGTTCCTTGATTCTAGTCCTTGCCTTCTTCAGATCTATCATGTCGGCGCACATCTGGTTCTCCTGACGTCGAATGTGCTAGTTTAACTCCTGGATAAAAGCTGCAATTGATCTATCCTTCCTGGTGCTGATCATCTCCCAGTGCTCATCTCGGTGCCCACAAATCTGGTAGATAGTATCCTTGAGATCATTGCGGTAAACTTCTCCAATGCGTCCCATGGCGATGTGAGCTGCCATGCTCTTTCCTAGACTCCAGGTTGGTGCATCAAAGGAAAACTCTATGGGCTCAGTGACTGGCATGAACGTCCTTCCTGGAACTTCAACTTGAATCATCCAGCGCTCTTCTTCAGGTAAAGTGGCGTTGTAAGTCCCGGTGAAGCTTGGTACTCCGATGTTCAGATATCTAGTGACTTCCTTCAAGTGACGTCCAAAGGGTGTATCTTCATCCGGTTGTGTGAACTTGTTCCTTGCATCTGCCATCCTAAAAGAGTAGAAAAGATGGGGAGTCAGAATGGGAAGAGGGAGTAGTGACCTAGGGCTTTAGCTTAATGGTCGTGTCCTACAGTCAGCGTGTGCTCTGATACCATCTTGTAGCGACCAGACCTCAAACGGTCCAATCTCTGTGCTCAGGTGTCATCCCTGGATCAGTAATGCTGACACCACACAGTACTTGAAGGATTTATAACAGAGTAGCAATCACACACTTATTACATCGAGTGTCTCAAAAGAGAACTTATTACAATAAATATGGCTTAAGGCCATCTAATAACGATAACAGCGGAAGGCTTGGAAGATAAGTGAGTCCATCAACTCCAACGGCATCACTGAGTATAGAACCACGACCTAAAACTCCTTAATCGTCGTCTAAAAAGTCTGCAACATTAACGTTGCAGCCCGAAACGGGTCAGCACATGGAATATGCTGGCAAATAACACATAGAGAGTAATGGAATGAAATAGCTATTCTATATGCATATTTGGCTGGTGGAAAGCTCTATGGTTACAGTTTTGCGTAAAGCCAATTTTTCCCTACTGCAAAGGAATAAATTTTATTTAACTATCATGGTAGTTGTTAAACATTGAGAATGGTTGACAGCATTCTCAATCCCAATTAAGCATCATCATTAAACAAAACCCAACAAAATTAAATTTTAGAGTAACATGTTGAGATTCACATGATAATCCAAGTACTAGATACTCAAGATGTCCATAACCGGGGACACGGCTAATCATGATTAGTTTATATACTATCAGAGGTTTGCGCACTTTTCCCCACAAGACTCGATCGCCTCCGTTTGGTTTCTCGCACTACATGGTGTTTGAGAAGACGGATGACCGAGACATAGTCTTTCAGAAGCGCTAGCACCTTACGATCGGGTAGACCGTTACACCTACTTTCCCCTACATCTGCTAGTCTACCACTGTAAGAGTTCGCACAACTTAATCAACTATGCTAGAGCCCATAATAGCTTGTGGCTGCACACGGAAGTTTCTAGCATGAATAATCTCATGATCCCTTTGAGCCTGGGTGGCGGTCCATAAAGAAAACAGGCAATCCTGGAATACCCAGGTACCTCAATCCACCCAGATGTGTGTTTAAGTTGCCACCTTAGATAAACCATTAATTAACAATCTCACATCTGTCATGGATAACACTCACCCAATCCACGTCTACTAGCATAGCATGGCATAAGCAAACGTAGAAGTAACTCCCAAAGGTTTGATAATAACAGGTAATAGGTACTACCTCAACTACTTCCCAAACCCACAATTTAATTAGATCCTAATCATGCAATGTGTGAGGATTGATCTAATGCAATAAAACTGGGTAGTGGGAAAGCATGATCAAAGTGTTACTTGCCTTGCTGATGATCCGGAAACCTAGCGATTCGAAGTAGCAAGCGGCGCACTCCGGGTACTCTATCGCAAACAAACAAGCATACAATAAGTACTCAACTAATGCACAGGTAAAACTCAAATAAGAGATCTAACCAGAAAGTTCAACTTAAGAACTCCGGTTGGCAAAAAGAATCAAATCGAACGAAGCAACGAAAGACAAACGGCAAAAGAAACAGGCTTCGTTTACTATTCTGGATCTAGGGCAATTTACAGTGCAAAAACTTGTTTAAGTTGGTTAAACGGAAAGAGGGTTTCGAGACGAAACTCCAGGTGCTTGAATCGCCTGATTCCGATAAACGAGCGAAAAGTTAGACTAAAAAAAAATCGGATCAGAGATCGCGATCAGAAAAATCGCGGATTTAATCCGAGAAAAAGAAAAACGACAAACGTTCGCTAGAACGAACGAACAGACGAACTCTCGCTATTTAAATAAACCGGAAAAACCGATCTATTTAAAAAAACGAAACTAAAAAACGAGCAAAACCGTCGGAAAAACCGAACGGTTTTTCGAGAAAACCGGAGACTAAAAAAAACTACCTCCGGCAACTCCGGCGATGGCGCGGCGATGGTCCGCCGGGATTGGGCGGGGCGGCGACTTGGGCCTCGTGGGCCCGGGGCGGCTTATAAGAGGCCCGGCGCAGAGTCCCGCGAACGGCCCGAGGTCGGGTTCTATTTTTTTTATAATTTACGCTCGAGAAAAAACAAAGAAATTACTAAACGGACTCCAAAATCCCGAAATAAATTTTCCCTGGCTTTCTGAAATCAAGCCGCACAGGATGGACATTTATTTGGGGCCTAAATGCATTTTGAAAAAACGCGCATTTTTCCTAAATTCAAATAAAATAAAAATAAAAACCCAAACAAATCTTTATTTGATTTTTTAATTAAAATCCTCAATATTTCTTTATTTTTGGGAAAAGTCATTTTATTCCCCTCCTCATATTTTGTAATATTAATAATTTGAAGATAAATAAATATAATCAAAATGATCCTTATTTTCAATATTTGAAAACTCAAATATGAAAATATGAAAATCCCCAACTCTCTCCAAGGGTCCTTGAGTTGCGTGTGAAAATTTTCTAGGATCAACCCAAATTGCAATAAATATGATATGCAATTGATGATCTAGTGTATAACATCCAAATTGAAAATTTGGGATGTTACATGTTATATCCGGAGAAGGAATAGCGGTAGACTCCAACAAAGTCGTCACCGTGACAAATTGGGAGGCACCGAGTTTTCTTGGACTCGCGGGATACTACCGGAGGTTCATTGAGAATTTCTCAAAGATGGCAAAGCCTATGACGGAGTTGTTGAAGAAAGACACCAAGTTCAAATGGACTAAGGAATGTGAGGCCAGTTTTCAGGAGTTGAAGAGACGCCTGGTTACATTACCAGTGTTTATTCTGCCAGATCAACGCAAGGATTATGAAGTATATTGCGACGCTTCTCGTCGAGGACTTGGAGTAGTGCTTATGCAGGAAGGAAGGGTTGTTTTATATGCCTCACGACAGCTTAAACCCCATGAGTTAAATTATGCTACGCATGATTTGGAGTTAGCAGCCGTAGTACATGCGTTGAAGACATGGAGACATTTTCTCATCGGAAACCATTATAGGAGAGAAGGAAGGGGGAGAGGAGAAAGGAAAGGGGGGCGGCCCCTCCCAATTCGGATTGGGCTAGGGGGCGCGCCTCTCACCTTTTCCTTCCCTCTCCTCTTTTCCACTAAGGCCCAATAAGGCCCATATACTCCCCGGGGAGTTTCGGTAACTTCCTCGTACTCCAGAAAATGCCCGAACTCATCCGGAACCATTCCGACGTCCAAACATAGGCTTCCAATATATCGATCTTTATGTCTCAACCATTTTGAGACTCCTCGTCATGTCTGTGACCAAATCCGGGACTCTGAACTACCTTCGGTACATCAAAACACATAAACTCGTAATATCGATCGTCACCGAACGTTAAGCGTGCGGACCCTACGGGTTCGAGAACTATGTAGACATGACCGAGACATGTCTCCTGTCCATAACCAATAATGGAACCTGGATGCTCATATTGGCTCCTACATATTCTACGAAGATCTTTATCGGTCAAACCGCATAACGGTATACGTTGGTCCCTTTATCGTCGGTATCTCAATACCTAGTTCAATCTCGTTACCGGCAAGTCTCTTTACTTGTTCCATAATGATACATCCCGTAACTAACTCATTAGCTACATTGCTTGCAAGGCTTATTGTGATGTAAATTACCGAGAGGGCCTGGAGATACCTCCCCGACAATCAGAGTGACAAATCCTAATCTTGATCCATGCCAACTCAACAAACACCATCGGAGACACCTGTAGAGCACCTTTATAATCACCCAGTTACGTTGTGACGTTTGGTAGCACACAAAGTGTTCTCCGGTATTTGGGAGTTGCATGATCTCATATTCATAGGAACATGTATAGTTATGGAGAAAGCAATAGCAACAAACTAAATGATCATCGTGCTAACCTAACGGATGGGTCAAGTCAATCACATCATTCTCTAATGATGTGATCCCGTTAATCAAATGACAACTCATGTCTATGGTCAGGAAACATAACCATCATTGATTCAACGAGCTAATCAAGTAGAGGCAAACTAGTGACACTCTGTTTGTCTATGTATTCATAAATGCACTAAGTTTCCGGTTAATACAATTCTAGCATGAATAATAAACTTTTATCATGATATAAGGAAATATAAATAACAACTTTATTATTGCCTCTAGGGCATATTTCCTTCAGTCTAACACTTGCACTAGAGTCAATAATCTAGATTACATTGTAATGATTCTAACACCCATGGAGTCTTGGTGCTGATCATGTTTTGCTCATGAGAGAGGCTTAGTCAACAGGTCTGCAACATTCAGATCCGTATGTATCTTGCAAATCTCTATGTCTCCCTCCTTGACTTGATCACGGATGGAATTGAAGCGTCTCTTGATGTGCTTGGTTCTCTTGTGAAATCTGGATTCTTTTGCCAAGGCAATTGCACCAGTATTGTCAGAAAAGATTTTCATTGGACCCGATGCACTAGGTATGACACCTAGATCGGATATGAACTCCTTCATCCAGACTTCTTCATTTGTGCTCGAAGCAGCTATGTTATTCCGCTTCACACGTAGATCCCGCCACGATGCTCTGCTTGGAACTGCACCAACTGACAGCTCCACCATTTAATAAAAACACGTATCCGGTTTGTGACTTAGAGTCATCCGGATCAGTGTTAAAGCTTGCATCAACGTAACATTTACGACGAGCTCTTTGTCACCTTCATATACGAGAAACATATCCTTAGTCCTTTTTAGGTATTTCAGGATGTTCTTGACGCTGTCCAGTGATCCACTCCTGGATTACTTTGGTACCTCCCTGCTAAACGTACAGAAGGCACACATCAGGTATGGTACACGACATTGCATACATGATAGAGCCTATGGCTGAAGCATAGGGAACACCTTTCATTTTCTCTCTATCTTCTGCAGTGGTCGGGCATTGAGTGCGACTCAACTTCACACCTTGTAACACAGGCAAGAACCCTTTCTTTGCTTGATCCATTTTGAACTTCTTCAAAAACTTCTATAGATCTTGATGCCCAATATATAAGCAGCTTCACCGAGGTCTTTCATTGAAAAAATCTTATTCAAGTATCCTTTTATGCTATTCAGTTATCCTCGATGGCAACAATACAATACGTGCCTTGCTGCCCCTACTGTCACTGGGAAAGGACACCGCAAGATTGAACCCAAAGCTAAGCACTTCTCCCATTGCAATAAAGATCAATCTAGTAGGCCAAACCAAACTGATAATTCGAAGAGACTTGCAAAGATAACCAATCATACATAAAAGAATTCAGAGAAGATTCAAATATTGTTCATAGATAGACTTGATCATAAACCCACAATTCATCGGTCTCAACAAACACACCGCAAAAAGAAGATTACATCGAATAGATCTCCACAAGAGAGGGGGAGAACATTGTATTGAGATCCAAAAAGAGAGAAGAAGCCATCTAGCTAATAACTATGGACCCGTAGGTCTGAGGTGAACTACTCACACTTCATCGGAGGGGCTATGGTGATGATGTAGAAGCCCTCGTGATCGATGCCCCCTCCGGCGGAGCTCCGGAACAGGCCCCAAGATGGGATCTCGTGGATACAGAAAGTTGCGGCGTGGAATTAGGGTTTTGGCTCCGTATCTGATCGTTTGGGGTACGTAGGTATATATAGGAGGAAGGAGTACGTCGGTGGAGCAACAGGGGCCACGAGGGTGGAGGGCGCGCCTGGGGGGCGCGCCCCCTACCTCGTGGCCTCCTCTTTTGTTTCTTGACGTAGGGTCCAAGTCTCCTGGGTCTTGTTCGTTGAGAAAATCACGTTCCCGAAGGTTTCATTCCGTTTGGACTCTGTTTGATATTCCTTTTCTTCGAAACCCTAAAATAGGCAAAAAACAGCAATTCTGGGCTGGGCCTCCGGTTAATAGGTTAGTCCCAAAAATAATATAAAAGTGGATAATAAAGCCCAATAATGTCCAAAACAGTAGATAATATAGCATGGAGCAATCAAAAATTATAGATACGTTGGAGACGTATCAAGCATCCCCAAGCTTAATTCCTGCTCGTCCTCGAGTAGGTAAATGATAAAAACAGATTTTGATGGAGTGCTACTTGGCATAATTTTAATGTAATTCTTCTTAATTGTGGTATGAATATTCAGATCCGAAAGATTCAAGACAAAAGTTCATATTGACATAAAAATAATAATACTTCAAGCATACTAACTAAGCAATTATGTCTTCTCAAAATAACATGGCCAAAGAAAGTTCATCCCTACAAAATCATATAGTTTAGTCATGCTCCATTTTCGTCACACAAGAATGCTCTCATCATGCACAACCCCGATGACAAGCCAAGCAATTGTTTCATACCTTAGCAATCTCAAACCTATAAACTTTCACGCAATATATGAGCGCGAGCCATGGACATAGCACTATGGGTGGAATAGAATATGATGATGGGGGTTATGTGGAGAAGACAAAAAGGAAAAAGTCTCACATCAACGAGGCTAATCAATGGGCTATGGAGATGCCCATCGATTGATGTTAATGCAAGGAGTAGGGATTGCCATGCAACGGATGCACTAGAGCTATAAATGTATGAAAGCTCAACAAAAGAAACTAAGTGGGTGTGCATCCAACTTGCTTGCTCACGAAGACCTAGGGCACTTGAGGAGGCCCATTGTTGGAATATACAAGCCAAGTTCTATAATGAAAATTTCCCACTAGTATATGAAAGTGACAAAACAAGAGACTCTCTATCATGAAGATCATGGTGCTACTTTGAAGCACAAGTGTGGCAAAGGATAGTAACATTGTCCCTTCTCTCTGTTTCTCTCATTCATTTTTTTATTTAGGCCTTTCTCTTTTTTTATATGGCCTTTCTCTCCTTTTTCTATTTATTTCCTCACTTGGGACAATGCTCTAGAAAATGATGATCATCACACTTCTATTTATTTACAACTCAATGATTACAACTCGATGCTAGAACAAAAGATGACTCTATATGAATGCCTCCGGCGGTGTACCGGGATATGCAATGAACCAAGAGTGACATGTATGAAAGAATTATGAACGGTGGCTTTGCCACAAATACTATGTCAACTACATGATCATGCTAAGCAATATGACAATGATGAATGTGTCATGATAAACGGAATGGTGGAAAGTTGCATGGCAATATATCTCGGAATGGCTATGGAAATGCCATAATAGGTAGGTATGGCTGTGTTTGAGGAAGATATAAGGAGGTTTATGTGTGAAAGAGCGTATCATATCACGGGGTTTGGATGCACCGCGAAGTTTGCACCAACTCTCAATGTGAGAAAGGGCAATGCACGGTACCGAAGAGGCTAGCAATGATGGAAGGGTGAGAGTTGCGTATAATCCATGGACTCAACATTAGTCATAAAGAACTCACATACTTATTGCAAAAATCTACAAGTCATCAAAAACCTCGGCACTACGCGCATGCTCCTAGGGGGATAGATTGGTAGGAAAAGACCATCGCTCGTCCCCGACCGCCACTCATAAGGAAGACAATCAAATAACACCTCATGTTTCAAATTTGTTACATAACGTTTACCATACGTGCATGCTACGGGACTTGCAAACTTCAACACAAGCACTTCTCAAATTCACAACTACTCAACTAGCACGACTGTCGGTGTCAAAACCGGTGGATCTCGGGTAGGGGGTCCCGAACTGTGCGTCTAGGCCGGATGGTAACAGGAGGCAGGGAACACGATGTTTTACCCAGGTTCGGGCCCTCTTGATGGAGGTAAAACCCTACGTCCTGCTTGATTAATATTGATGATATGGGTAGTACAAGAGTAGATCTACCACGAGATCAAGGAGGCTAAACCCTAGAAGCTAGCCTATGGTATGATTGTTGTATATGGAGTTGATTGCCTACGGGACTACAACCCTCCGGTTTATATAGACACCGGATAGGGTTAGGGTTACATAGAGTCGGTTACAATGGTAGGAGATCTTGAATATCCGCATCGCCAAGCTTGCCTTCCACGCCAAGGAAAGTCCCATCCGGACACGGGACGAAGTCTTCAATCTTGTATCTTCATAGTCCAGGAGTCCGGCTGAAGGTATAGTCCGGCTACCCGAACACCCCCTAATCCAGGACTCCCTCAGTAGCCCCTGAACCAGGCTTCAATGACGACGAGTCCGACGCGCAAATTGTCTTCGGCATTGCAAGGCGGGTTCCTCCTCCAAGTCCTTCATAGAAGATTGTAAACACCAAGAGTAGTGTCCGGCTCTGCAAAATAAGCTTCCACATATTGCCATAGAGAGAATATATTAACACAAATCAAATCTGCTGACGTATTCCGCAGTGCGTCATCACACTACGGCCAAGTCCTTTACTCGAATCGTTTTTACTTTTCCACCTCAGCATGTTTTGCGAGGCGGTTTCCTTGGCACGTCTTGTCAAAGCAGAGATCGTGTACCCCCTTTACGGGATTCTCATCAATACGGACGTGGGTAACCCAACCGCGCCATTTATCACGGCGCTTGGGAGGCAAGCGAGTTTTACTAGGCTGGTGGGGACGCACAACCGCATCCGCCCATATAAGGGGATAAGGATCCACCTTTTTACCTACGCCTTCTTCCTCCTTTGCCTATCCATCTCCTGCGCACTCGAGCTCCAGCGCCCAAGCCCGCACTTCCCACCTCAACCTTCTCCAGCAATGTCCGGAGCGGGAGGCAAGTGGATGGTCTCCTCCGCTACGGAGGGCCAAGTCAAGAAGCTAAGGAAGGCCGGATACCTGTCTAAGGACATCGCGCACCGGCTTCCCGAAAAGGGGCAGCTTCTCCCCACCCCAAGGCCCCATGAGAGGGTAGTATTTCTTCCCCACTTCCTCCGCGGACTGGGTTTTCCACTCCACCCATTTGTCCGGGGGCTCATGTTCTACTACGGCCTGGATTTCCACGATCTGGCCCCGAACTTCATCCTCAACATCTCGGCGTTTATCGTCGTGTGCGAGGCTTTCCTCCGCGTCCGCCCTCATTTCGGCCTCTGGCTCAAGACCTTCAACGTCAAGCCCAAGGTGGTGCGCGGCAGCCAGGCGGAGTGCGGAGGCGCCATGGCGGGCAAGATGGCCAACGTCCTATGGTTCGAGGGCTCTTTTGTGGAGACCCTAAAGGGGTGGCAATCCGGGTGGTTTTACATCACCGAGCCACGCGATCCGAACTGGATCGCAGCCCCCGAGTTCCGATCCGGACCCCCCACGCGGCTTATGTCCTGGAAAGAGACGGGCCTGTCGTGGGGTGACGAAAAAGAGGTGACCGGATTGCAAACATGCATCCAGTCCCTGGTGAACAAGCCAATCCGGCTTGTTAATGTAATCCAGGTTATGCTCGTCCGCCGGATCCTCCCGTGCCAACAACGGGATTTTAATCTGTGGGAGTTCGAC
Source organism: Triticum urartu (assembly GCF_003073215.2). Lineage (NCBI taxonomy): Eukaryota > Viridiplantae > Streptophyta > Magnoliopsida > Poales > Poaceae > Triticum > Triticum urartu. The sequence continues at coordinate 535,856,074 of NC_053024.1, forward strand.
CCGGCGCAGCACCAAACCCTTAGCAGGCTCTTCGACACGACGTACGAAGATGCCTGGAAGGTGCTATTCAAGGGCGCCGAGGCTCCCGCATCCGCTTCCGAGGACCGCGGATACAGCTCGCAGCGTCACGCTAGCGAGGTAAGCTATCTTCACCTTTTACAGGATGTTAAGCTTTTTTCATAGTTTGACTCTATGCGGGATCTAAACTCCCTTACCTTTGACAGGCTTGGCGAGCGATATCCGGACCGATTAACTGTCCGGCTCCGCTGCCCGAAGACCCAGCCCCAGCTCTACTAGTGAAGCTGCTGGTTCCGGCGCCTTATGTGGTGCCGGAGAAGAAGGCCAAGAAGAAGAAGACCACGGGGACTCGAAAGAGTGCCCGCAACGTGGGTGGTGTCGGACTCGTCATCCGACGAGTCCGAGACGCCCTCTTCCCGTGAAAACGAGGAGGAGGAAGAAGAAAACTCTCCCCCCCAGCGGAGGGAGGAGAGAAGAGGAAGGCCGCCCCAACGGGGGAGGCCGAGGGGTCTAGGAAAAGGAAGACCCCTCCGCCGGACTACGCCCCCAACGCCGAAGAGGGCAAAGAGGAGTGGCCAAACAGGGCCAAGCGTCCGGCGAAATCGTAAGTTCGGATATCAGAGTAACTCATGATGTTCCTTTGTTGCACAGCTTTCCCTAATGTCGAATGTAATTATGCAGTCCGCCCCGGGCCGAATTCGACGAATCGTCGGGCGGCTCCCTGGACTCATCGGACGTGAACTCAGTTCCGCCCGCTGTCTCCCCCCGCACTGCAGACGACGCCGAAGTGGCGTCGCGACAAGCTCCGGGGCAGGAGGAGGTGGTCCCGGAGGAGCCGCAAGGCAACCTCCCGGACTCCAGGAGTGAAGGGGATAAGGCCCCCCAGGGCTCCAAGTCCGGCTTTGTGCCGGACACCGCGCCGGAATCTTCCACAGTTCCGGACCGCGGTAGGCGAACTCCTTCCAAGAGGAGCAAGCCTTCTGAGCCGGCGGCCTCCGTCCAACCGGAGGTGCCGGACAATCTGCTGGAGGTGCTTGACGGCGCCTCCATCGACGAGGGGCACCGTACTATTATGAGTACGGTGATCCAGAAGGTTCAGTCCGCCAAGAGCGGACTGACTGAAGCTTGCGCTAGCCTTCTAACAGGCTTCGAGGTAAGTAAAAATATGTAAAAATATTACCGCATAGACAGTAGCCCCTGATGCTCTGTTTGGCGTTCGGAAAGAAAAGCCGAATAGAGGATCTATTAAATTTCGCAGGAGTCTAACAAAAAGAGTCAATATGCGTATGCAGGCTTCGCTGCTATCCACCGCCGCACTGACTGCGGAGGTGTGTGTCCTGAAGCAGGACCTCGAGCGGACCGAGCAAGAGCTCGGCCTTGCCAAGCGGCAGCTCGAGGAGAAAGAAGGTAAGAAATACCTTACAGAAAAAGTGCCTATAAAAGGCGTGATTGCAAAAAGAAAAAATAACAGGATTGTACTGCTTATTGTAGGGGCCACGGCTGAGGTGACGACCCTTAAGCAGGCGCTGTCTGAGGCCGAAAAGAAAACGGCCACGGAGCGCACCGAGCGAGACAGACTTGGGGTTCAGGTCGGCGAGGTGCAGCAAGAGCTTCAGGCTCTTATGAAAAAACATGAGAGTTTGGAGCTTGAGTCAAAGGCGCAAGCATCCGAGCTCGCGACGGCCCTTGAGACTGCCAAGTCTGCCAAGGCCGAAGCCCAAAAGGCCCTCCAAGAGTTGGAGGAGATGAGGAAGATAGCAGCGGGTAAGGCATTCTTTATGCAAAGCAGAAATATAAAAGTAAACTACTTGTTACTTACCCGAATCCGGAGCTCTCCAGGGGCATTCGCAGATCTTCCCCGCAGCGTATCCGATGCCGCCGCATTCTACCGAGCTGAAGAGGGCAGCTCGACGGAGAAGGTGTTCTGGTCTCAGTATTCTGAGGCCGGACACCCTGTGCCTTTGAGCGACCAGCTGAAACAGCTGGTCGAGCTCCACAAGGCGGCCGAACAGGCCATGAAGGGCTTCATAGTTCGGCTGTGGCCCGGAGAGGCCCTGCCTGGGAGCTATTTCGGGCTGGTGCGGCGGCTGGTGGAGGCCTGTCCGAGGCTCGAGGTCATCAAGCGCTCCTCTGCATCGAAGGTGCCCGTCGGGCCCTTGCCCGTGCAAAGGTGCACTGGGGTAAGCTGGACGGTGAGAAGCTTGTGAAGGACGGGCCGCCGCCGGGGAAGGAGCATCGCAAGCCCGAGAACTACTACAAGGATGTTCTTGCAGGTGCCCGCCTTGTGGCGGATGAATGTACCAAGGATGTAATTTTTGAATGAACTCGCTCGTGTTTATCCTGTGCGCTGAAAACTTGTTCATATGCGCTAAGCAATGCTTATTGAATTTAAAATATTACTTTCTGTGCGGCCGTTTATCAAAAAATTGAGAGATGGCCAGTCGTCGGCTTCTGCCCCCATGCCACTAGTGCTGGGGTGTTCGGGATAAACCTGAGCGCTCTTTTTCCCATAGTTGGGTCCTTCGAGGGAGGCGCTCAGCACAACGAACCAGGCAATCAGACTATAATGCTTGAACACTCTCACTTAGCCATAGAACTCTATAATTTTAAATTTCGGCGAAGCCCCTAGTTCGGAAGACCGAGTTCGGGGCGCTATCCACGCCTTGGCCGGACAAAGCCAGCTCCTCGCTCGAAGCGGCATAAGTCTTTAGGGACTCGAAAAACCTCTCGAACAGCGACCGGTCTCTCGCCTCATCATGACAGTCAGTTTTAGCTTTCTCCACTGAGGTGCTTAACCCAGCTGAACCGGGGCACAATCGCAGTGGTTCTCCTAGTGCTACCTTAGCCGATAGAGCGGAACGTAAGGCACCAAAACATAGGAGCCGGGCAAACCCAACTATTGACCCAAATCATGATTCGGAGCCGATGCATATAGTGCTATAAGTTCGGGGTGCCGCACTTGTGAAAGTGTACGGACTTCTCACACCATTATGAGGGGTACTGAAGCCCCTGGCGTGTTTGCCGTACCATGGTGTACGGGTGCAATCATGTCATTTAATAAACATAAATGTGAAAAGAAGATAATGCAAAAAATAGACAAGAAGCTAAGCATTGTTTATAGAGAGGCTATTTATCAAAGCCGAACGATACAAATAGTGCGGTAAGCAAAAGATATTGGACTATTCAGTATGTCCTGACCAGGGGCAGGCCGCGGAATTGTATTTAAAACAGGTATACCGCTCGTAACAGAGACCACCTGGGAGTTCCATAATGCGGCATGGCTTGTCTGCCTCCCTGGATCTTGCATCGTTTGTGCGGCAGTCGAATTGCCGAACAGGTCGTCCGAAGTATGGAGTCCTGAAAGTAAGAAGAAATTAAAAAAGAATCCGGCAGCCCCTAGTACGTTTTAAGCCGTATTTTGGGTGTGCTGTTATTGTGCCCCTTCCCCTGTGCCCATGGTATTTCAAGGGCGTAGTTATGTACGCGAGGCACTGGTTTCGCTATGTCGCGAGGGCTGGGGTTGGGGCCGCATTGCTACGCCTGCTCAGAACGTGCCAGGCGGTCTTGTTGTAGGTTACTCCGGGCGCGCTTGGCAGTGTCTGGCTTTTTAACGGCCGGACTGGAGAATTGCCTAAGAAGGCTGCTTTGTACTTCCGCTGCGAGAGCCGCCGTGTGCTCCTCCGTACGGAGGGAGCGTTCGGTGTTTCTGTTGACCGTGATTACTCCTCGAGGGCCTGGCATCTTGAGCTTGAGATATGCGTAGTGCGGCACCGCATTGAACTTTGCGAATGCGGTTCGTCCGAGCAGGGCGTGATAGCCACTGCGAAACGGGACTATATCGAAGGATTAACTCTTCGCTTCGGAAATTGTTCGGGGATCCGAAGACCACGTCAAGTGTTACTGAGCCTGTACAGTTGGCTTCTACACCTGGTATAACGCCTTTAAAGGTCGTTCTTGTGGGCTTAATCCTTGAGGGATCTATGCCCATTTTCCGCACTGTATCCTGATAAAGCAGGTTCAGGCTACTGCCGCCGTCCATGAGGACTCTTGTGAGATGAAATCCGTTGATGATTGGGTCGAGAACCAATGCAGCGAAACCGCCATGATGGATGCTAGTGGGATGGTCCCTTCGATCAAAAGTGATCGGGCAGGAGGACCATGGGTTGAACTTTGGGGCGACTGGCTCTATCGCGTATACGTCCCGTAGCGCACGCTTCCGCTCCCGCTTGGGAATGTGGGTTGCGTATATCATGTTCACCGTCCGCACTTGTGGGGGAAAGCCCTTCTGTCCATTGTTGTTCGGCGGCTTGGGCTCCTCGTCGTCGCTGTGCAGCCCCTTGTCTCTGTTTTCGGCCCTTAACTTGCCTGCCTGCTTGAACACCCAACAATCCCTGTTAGTGTGATTGGCTGGCCTTTCGGGGGTGCCATGTATCTGGCACAAGCGATCGAGTATTCGGTCCAAACTGGACGGGCCCTGAGTATTCTTTTTGAATGGCTTTTTCCGCTGACCGGATTTATAGCCTTTGAATCCGGCATTGACTGCCGTGTCTTCATTGCTGTCGCTGCTAACGCGGCGTTTTTGCTTATTCCGACGTGTCCTGCCACTTTTGTCCTTGGTATCCGAATTACCAGGGTTCTTTGATAAGTTGTTACTGCGAGCTAGCCAGCTGTCTTCTCCCGTGCAAAAAGCGGGTCATGAGTGTCGTGAGGGCTGCCATGGATTTCGGCTTTTCCTGTCCCAGGTGCCGGGCAAGCCACTCGTCGCGGATGTTATGCTTGAAGGCTGCTAGGGCCTCTGCGTCCGGACAGTCGACTATCTGGTTTTTCTTTGTTAGGAACCGTGTCCAGAATTGTCTGGCCGATTCCTCTGGCTGCTGAATTATGTGGCTTAAGTCGTCGGCATCCGGTGGTCGCACGTAAGTGCCCTGGAAGTTGTCGAGGAATGCGGCTTCCAGGTCCTCCCAAGAACCGATTGAGTCTGCTGGCAAGCTGTTAAGCCAATGCCGGGCCGGTCCTTTAAGTTTGAGCGGGAGGTATTTGATGGCGTGTAGATCATCGCCGCGTGCCATGTGGATGTGAAGGAGGTAATCCTCGATCCATACGCCGGATCTGTTGTGCCATCGTATGATTCGATGTTTACGGGTTTGAAACCCTCTGGGATTTTATGATCCATTACTTCATTCGTGAAGCATAGCGGGTGTGCGGCGCCTCTGTACTGGGCTATATCACGACGCAGCTCGGAAGAGCTATGTCTGTTGTGTTCGGCCCGGCCGGATTTGTTGTATCCGGAGTGAAGATCATTGTCACATGCCGTAGGGCGCCTGCGCGATCCGTAGATCGATCTTGTTTGTCTTGCCTTATCCTCCAGTATGTCTCGCAGGTCGGGCGCATTTTCCCGTGCCTTAGTTGAGCGGCGTCGGGGCATGGCTTGGGTGGAGGGCCGAGAGGCCTCTCTGTCGCGGCCGCGAGGTGGCCGGTCTGCCATGTCATGCGCTGGTGATGTAGGTGCTTCCTCCTCTGATCGGGGTAGCGGCCTGCGCTTCGGGTAACTCTTGGAGGGGCGTTCGAGTTCATACTCTTCGGCCGCAAGGACTTCAGTCCATCTGTCAGCTAGCAAATCTTGGGCAGCTCTAAGCTGTTGCTGCTTTTTCTTGAGGCTGCTTGCCGTGGCTAAAAGCCTGCGTTTAAAACGCTCTTGTTCGGCGGGGTCTGATGGTATGACGAATTCGTCGTCATCGAGGCTTGCCTCGTCTTCGGAGGGAGGCGTATAGTTATCATCCTCGACCTCTCGGTCTGCCGCTCTCTCATGAGGGCTGGCTTCTCCATCTTCCTGTGCCGAATCTTGCTGAGGTGGGTGTTCTTCGGCGCTATCCGGGGTAGTATTATCTCCCGTGCCGGAATCACCGTTTTTGCTTTGGCGGGATTTAGAGCGGCGCCGCTGACGCCGGCGCTTTGGCTGTTTCTTGGGGGCGTCATCCCCCACTGTTCCATCGCCATCTCCATCTTTTGGAGTATCCACCATATATATGTCATATGACGAGGTGGCCTTCCAGCGCCCTACAGGTGCTGGTTCCTGTTCGTCTCCTACATCGTCGTCCATGCCGTCGATGTCTTCGGAGCTGAAGTCAAGCATGTCGGTTAGATCGTCGACAGTGGCTACAAAGTGGGTGGTGGGTGGGCTTTGAATTTCCTCATCGTCCGTATCCCACCCTCGCTGACCGTAGTTTGGCCAGGGCTCTCCTGATAAGGAGAGAGACTTGAGAGAGTTCAGGATATCGCCACAAGGCGAATGCTGAAAGATGTCTGCGGTGGTGAACTCCATTATCGGCGCCCATCGGATTCGATTGGCAAGGGGGCGGGGGGGTTCGGAGTTCCGGGGAGGAGTCCGGATCCTTGGAGTCACGGTCGTGCAGAGTGCGGGCTTAGCGTTCGGCTTGATCTCTTTCGGGATCGCAGCCCCCGAGGGTGACGTCCAACGCTCATCCTCGATTGGCGCAATAGGCTCCGAAGTTAGGGGTCGGAACGATGCTGTGTGCGGCCTCCAGGACACTGTCGGGGGCAGAGCTAGATCATGCCCCTCGAGATAGTGCGGCGCGCTTGGCCGTGGCTTGAGCCCGTCGAAGATCAAGTCTCCGCGGATGTCAGCCGTGTAGTTTAAGCTTCCAAACCTGACTTGATGGCCAGGGGCGTAGCTTTCGATCTGCTCCAGGTGGCCGAGCGAATTGGCCCGCAGAGCGAAGCCGCCGAAGACGAAGATCTGTCCGGGGAGCAAAGTCTCACCCTGGACCGCATCGTTGTTGATGATCAAAGGAGCCATCGGGCCTAAAGGCGACGACACAGAGGAACTCTCAATGAAAGCACCAATGTCGGTGTCAAAACCGGCGGATCTCGGGTAGTGGGTCCCGAACTGTGCGTCTAGGCCGGATGGTAACAGGAGGCAGGGAACACGATGTTTTACCCAGGTTCGGGCCCTCTTGATGGAGGTAAAACCCTACGTCCTGCTTGATTAATATTGATGATATGGGTAGTACAAGAGTAGATCTACCACGAGATCAAGGAGGCTAAACCCTAGAAGCTAGCCTATGGTATGATTGTTGTATATGGAGTTGATTGCCTACGGACTACAACCCTCCGGTTTATATAGACACCGGATAGGGTTAGGGTTACATAGAGTCGGTTACAATGGTAGGAGATCTTGAGTATCCGCATCGCCAAGCTTGCATTCCACGCTAAGGAAAGTCCCATCCGGACACGGGACGAAGTCTTCAATCTTGTATCTTCATAGTCCAGGAGTCCGGCTGAAGGTATTATCCGGCTACCCGAACACCCCCTAATCCAGGACTCCCTCAACGACTTTGATATTATTACCTCCATATCTCAAAACAATCATCAAGCATCAAACGTCTCTTAGTATTCAAAACACTCCTAGGATTTTTTTACTAATCTTGAATACCTAGCATATTAGGATTATTTAAGAATTACCATGCTATTTAAGACTCTCAAAATAATCTAAGTGAAGCATGAGAGATCAATAGTTTCTATAAAACAAATCCACCACCGTGCTCTAAAAGATATAAGTGAAGTACTAGAGCAAAACTATATAACTGAAAAGATATAAGCGAAGCACATAGAGTATTCTAACAAATTCCAAATCATGTATGGATCTCTCAAAAGGTGTGTACAGCAAGGATGATTGTGGTAAACTAACAAATAAAGACTCAAATAATACAAGACTCTCCAAGCAAAACACATATCATGTGGTGAATAAAAATATAGCTCCAAGTAAAGTTACCGATAGAAGTAGACGAAAAGGAGGGGATGCCTTCCGGGGCATCCCCAAGCTTTGGATTTTAGGTGTCCTTAGATTATCTTGGGGGTGCCATGGGCATCCCCAAGCTTAGGCTCTTGCCACTCCTTGTTCCATAATCCATCAAATCTTTACCCAAAACTTGAAAACTTCACAACACAAAACTTAAAGTAGAAAATCTCGTGAGCTCCGTTAGCGAAAGAAAACAAAAGACCACTTCAAGGTACTGTAATGAACTCATTCTTTATTTATATTGGTGTTAAACCTACTGTATTACAACTTCTCTATGGTTTATAAACTATTTTACTAGCCATAGATTCATCAAAATAAGCAAACAACAGACGAAAAACAGAATCTGTCAAAAACAGAACAGTCTGTAGTAATCTGTAGCTAGCGCAAGATCTGGAACCCCAAAATTCTAAAATAAATTGCTGGACGTGAGGAATTTATCTATTAATCATCTTCAAAAAGAATTAACTAAATATGACTTTCCAAATAAAAATGGCAGCAGTTCTCGTGAGCGCTAAAGTTTCTGTTTTTTACAGCAAGATTAAACAAGACTTTTCCCAAGTCTTCCCAACGGTTCTACTTGGCACAAACACTAATTAAACACAAAAAACACAACCTAAACAGAGGCTAGATAAATTATTTATTACTAAAGAGCAAAAATCAAGGAATAAAAATAAAATTGGGTTGCCTCCCAACAAGCGCTATCGTTTAACGCCCCTAGCTAGGCATAAAAAGCAAGGATAGATCTAGGTATTGCCATCTTTGGTAGGCAATCCATAAGTGGCTCTCATAATAGATTCATAAGGTAATTTAATTTTATTTCTAGGAAAGTGTTCCATGCCTTTCCTTAACAGAAATTGGAATCTAATATTTCCTTCCTTCATATCAATAATTGCACCAATCGTTCTAAGGAAAGGTCTACCAAGAATAATAGGACATGAAGGATTGCAATCTATGTCAAGAACAATAAAATCTACGGGCACATAATTCCTATTTGCAACAATAAGAACATCATTAATTCTTCCCATAGGTTTCTTAATAGTGGAATCCGCAAGGTGCAAGTTTAGAGAGCAATCATCAAAATCACGGAAACCTAACAAATCACACAAAGTCTTTGGAATCGTGGAAACACTAGCACCCAAATCACATAAAGCATAGCATTCATGATCTTTAATTTTAATTTTAATAGTTGGTTCCCACTCATCATAAAGTTTTCTAGGATAGAAACTTCCAACTCAAGTTTTTCTTCATAAGATTGCATCAAGGCATCAACGATATGTTTAGTGAACGCTTTATTTTGACTATAAGCAGTGAGGAGAATTTAGCACGGATTGCAACAAGGAAATACAATCAATCAAAGAGCAATTTTCATAATTAAATTCCTTGAAATCCAAAATAGTGGGTTTAGCAACATCTAGGGTTTTAATTTCTTCGATCCCACTTTCATCAATTTTAGCATCAAGATCTAAAAACTCCGAATTCTTGGAACGTTCTAGGTAAAGGTGGATCATATTCAGTCCCATCATTATTAAGATTCATATTGCAAAACAAAGATTTAATAGGGGACACATCAATAACTTTTAGATCTTCATCTTTATTTTCATAGCAATCCGGTTTAGCGGCCATCCTATTAACTAAGGTGGCTTGCTTATCCGAAATTTCAGCGGTCTCTCAAGACGAGCAATTTGGGATCTTAAACCATCAAATTCTTTAGACATATCATCGAGCTCTTTATTCATAAAACTCATAAAACTTTTTTGTTCCTTAAGCTCGTTTCTAAAGAAACTATTATGCTCAAATTGCAAGACCATAAAACTCCTAACGTTGTTTTCGATTTCTTCTAACCTTTTAAGGTGAAGATCACCAAATCGGGGAAGAGCCATCGAGACAAGCAAGCAATCCAACACACAAGCAAACAAAAAGCAAGCGGGCAAAAAGAAGCAAATAGAGAAAGAGAGGGAGGATAGAGAGAGAGAGGGGCGAATAAAACGGCAAGGGTGAAGTGGGGGAGAGGAAAACGAGAGGCAAATGGAAAATAATGTAATGCGGGAGATAAGGGTTGTGATGGGTACTTGGTATATTGACTTTTGCGTAGACCTCCCCGGCAACGGCCAGAAATCCTTCTTGCTACCTCTTGAGCACTGCGTTGGTTTTCCCCGAAGAGGAAGGGATGATGCAGCAAAGTAGCGTAAGTATTTCCCTCAGTTTTTGAGAACCAAGGTATCAATCCAGTAAGGAGGCTACGCGTGAGTCCCTCGTACCTACACAAAACAAATAAATCCTCGCAACCAACGCGATAAGGGGTTGTCAATCCCTACACAGCACTTACGAGAGTGAGATCTGATAGATATGATAGATAATATTTTTGGTATTTTTATGATAAAGATGCAAAGTAAAATAAAAGCAAAGTAAAAGCAAAGGAAATAACTAAGTGTTGGAGATTAATATGATGAAGATAGACCCGGGGGCCATAGGTTTCACTAGTGGCTTCTCTCGAGAGCATAAGTATTTTACGGTGGGTGAACAAATTACTGTTGAGCAATTGACAGAATTGAGCATAGTTATGAGAATATCTAGGTATGATCATGTATATAGGCATCACGTCCGAGACAAGTAGACCGACTCCTGCCTGCATCTACTACTATTACTCCACTCATCGACCGCTATCCAGCATGCATCTAGAGTATTAAGTTCATAAAAACAGAGTAACGCCTTAAGCAAGATGACATGATGTAGAGGGATAAATTCATGCAATATGATAAAAACCCCATCTTGTTATCCTCGATGGCAACAATACAATACGTGCCTTGCTGCCCCTACTGTCACTGGGAAAGGACACCGCAAGATTGAACCCAAAGCTAAGCACTTCTCCCATTGCAAGAAAGATCAATCTAGTAGGCCAAACCAAACTGATAATTCGAAGAGACTTGCAAAGATAACCAATCATACATAAAAGAATTCAGAGAAGATTCAAATATTGTTCATAGATAACTTGATCATAAACCCACAATTCATCGGTCTCAACAAACACACCGCAAAAAGAAGATTACATCGAATAGATCTCCATGAGAGAGGGGGAGAACATTGTATTGAGATCCAAAAAGAGAGAAGAAGCCATCTAGCTACTAACTATGGACCCGAAGGTCTGAGGTAAACTACTCACACTTCATCGGAGGGGCTATGGTGATGATGTAGAAGCCCTCCGTGATTGATGCCCCCTCCGGCGAGCTCCGGAACAGGCCCCAAGATGGGATCTCGTGGATACAGAAAGTTGCGGCGGTGGAATTAGGGTTTTGGCTCGTATCTGATCGTTTGGGGGTATGGTATATATAGGAGGAAGGAGTACGTCGGTGGAGCAACAGGGGGCCCACGAGGGTGGAGGGCGCGCCTGGGGGGGTAGCGCCCCCCTACCTCGTGGCCTCCTCTTTTGTTTCTTGACGTAGGGTCCAAGTCTCCTGGATCATTGTTCGTTTAAAATCATGTTCCCGAAGGTTTCATTCCGTTTGGACTCCGTTTGATATTCCTTTTCTTCGAAACCCTAAAATAGGCAAAAAAAACAGCAATTCTGGGCTGGGCCTCCGGTTAATAGGTTAGTCCCAAAAATAATATAAAAGTGGATAATAAAGCCCAATAATGTCCAAAACAGTAGATAATATAGCATGGAGCAATCAAAAATTATAGATACGTTGGAGACGTATCAAGCATCCCCCACCAAAGCTATCTTCCGGCTTCCTGTGCACGTAATGGTCCCCTTGTACCGGCATCTTGAGCTGCAGATAAACATAACAAGGGCCTTGCCATGAACTTAGCATAAGCCGGCCGTCCAAACAGAGCATGATAAGGGCTCTTGATTTTCACCACTTCAAAGGTCAATGTCTCCGACCTAGAGTCATGATCATCTCCAAAAGCAACTTCCAAGCTATCTTACCAACCGGGTATGCCGATTTACCAGGCACCACGCCATGGAAAACAGTGTTTGCGATGGTTTTAAGATTTTTATCTGTCAACCCCATGCGACGGAAAGGTTTCATAATAAAGGATATTGATGCTGCTCCCTCCGTCCATGAGTACCTTGGTGAACTTATACCCTCCAACCTGAGGTGCGACCACCAATGCCAGGTGACCCGGATTATCAACCCGGGGCGGATGATCTTCCCGACTCCACACAATGGGCTGCTCAGACCAGCGCAAGTACGGGGAACTGCCGGTTCAACGGCGTTCACGCCCTCTTATGAAGCTTCTGATCCCGTTTGCATAAACTTGTGGTGAAGACGTGATACTGCCCACTATTCAACTGCTTTGGGTTACTCTGATATCCAGATTGCTGCTGTTGATTCCCCTGACCTGATTGTTGATGGTACCCCTGATTGCCTTGATTGATCTACCTGGAATCCAGAGTTAGAACCGCCACCGCCAACCCGGTCCATGAGAGCCAGATCCTGAGCCACCACCCGGCCCATGATTGTCTTGAAAAAGATTGGAATTTTTGAACTCCTTCATAATGACAATCCTTCTAGAGGTGTCCGACAGGTCTTTCTCGTCCCATGTTTGGGCAGGGCTGTCTAGCTACTGCTCAGAGATTAAAGCCTGATCCTCCGTCTGTGGGGGCGGTTTACCATTACGACGGGTCTTCTGCTATTACCCCACCAAAGTCCAATAAGTTTCCACCTTGGCTGCTCTTCCTTCCCTTCCCCGGCTTCATCATAGACTCGGGGTCCTTGTACTATCAGAGTCAGCATACTTAACCAGAGCCGCCCATGAGTGTCCCCATGTCATTGCAGTGCATTTGAGCCGCCTAATTTCTGCTTTAGGGGCTGAAAACGACAATTGTTCTCCAACATCAAGACCGCTGAATCGGCATTGATGCGATCCGACGAGTGCAGGATTGTTGAGACCCGGCGCACCCAATGGGTTGTCGACTCACCTTCTTCTTGGACACAGGAGGCCAAATCCACAATTGACATGGGCTGCTTGCTCTAAAATTTCTGGATAAACCGGGCTTTTAACTCGGCCCATGACCCAATGGAATTAGGTGGTAATCCCTTCAACCAAGTACGCCTTCCAACATCATGGTGAAGTACTTAGCACATGCAGCCTCATCAACATCCAACAGTTCCATCGCCATCTCATAACTCTCAACCATGCTCAGGAGGTAAATCGGCCAGTGTAGTTGGGTACCTTACGGGGACCTTTGAAATCCTTGGGCAACCGTACGTTACGCAAAGCCGGGGCACAAACACGGCACACCCAACCTGAAAGTTACACCTGTCTCCACCGAAGTTGTCGGACGAACCGGAATGCTGTGAGCCGCATACGGCCGCCAGCTCAGCCTCTCGACGCGCTCTTCCTTGATCCACGACGTTCTGGCATTAACCCCACCACCTGCCGGGTTATGTCCACGGGGCGGGTTGCGGTTCCGTCCACTGCTTGACACGCCGGTTCCTCAATATGCCTGCTATAACTCCGGCTCGGGCGAGGGGTTGAATGAATCCTCACGACTGTAAGAATAAGCCTGTTGCTGAACCAAAGCTGTTTGAAGAAGCTCTCTAGCCCTTCGCGTCTCAACTGTTGTCGGAGACTCGCCTTCAACTGGGAGAGCCACCAATCATGACGCCGCAGCGATCATGTTATCCAAAGGGGGTTAGAATAATGACGTGGTGGTGTCGGCACATGCTGTGGCGGGATATTGTCTTGTCGAGGCGGGTCCGTCGTGCGTGGCTGAACCGGTGCTCCCGTTCCAGGCGTTTCAACCCGGTTTACCACTGGCTGGTTACTGGTCCCTGCTCCGGGTGTGTTAAAGAGATTCCTTGCCTCGTAAACCGGAGGTAGGCGAGTCTGATGCCTTCTCCTCATGACGTCATTCGAAGCATTCTAATCTAGCATGAGCCGGAAAGACTCTGATTGAATCCGCTGCGCCTGAATATCTAAAGCGGCCCGCTCCACGGCCATCCTAATGTTTTCTGCGTTCAACTCTTCCTTGGCCTGTGCTATCTCATCCCGCAACTTTGCAACCGCCGCGTTATGCTGATCCTGATCTGCCGGATTAACCACCGTTGTTAACAATGTTGTCAGCTTATCCAACAAGTCAGTTAAAGCCTGAGCCGGCGGGCGCACAGGGCCTCCTGCCCCGACAGCCGTTGCCGCTGCTGATCCGGAAATCATGTCTGCTGTAGTTGATGAGTGCTGCAGTGGCTGTGTTCCGGCCAAGAAGATTGCGACCCTCTTCGGTGGTTCATAGGGGTCTGGAATACTGTTGCCATCAGAACAGCCCCCAAGCCGGCCGTCTTACAGTTGATACAATTGAAGGAAATATTGCCCTAGAGGCAATAATAAAGTTATTATTTATTTCCTTATTACATGATAAATGTTTATTATTCATGCTAGAATTGTATTAACCGGAAACATAATACATGTGTGAATACATAGACAAACAGAGTGTCACTAGTATGCCTCTACTTGACTAGCTCGTTGATCAAAGATGGTTATGTTTCCTAACCATAGACATGAGTTGTCATTTGATTAACGGGATCACATCATTAGGTGAATGATCTGATTACATGACCCATTCCATTAGCTTAGCCACCCGATCGTTTAGTATGTTGCTTATTGCTTTCTTCATGACTTTATACATGTTCCATGACTATGAGATTATGCACTCCCGTTTGCCGGAGGAAACACTTTGTGTGCTACAAACGTCACAACATAACTGGGTGATTATAAAGGTGCTCTACAGGTGTCTCCAAAGGTACATGTGGGTTGGCGATATTTCGAGATTAGGATTTGTCACTCCGATTTGTCGGAGAGGTATCTCTGGCCTCTCTCGGTAATGCACATCACTTAAAGCCTTGCAAGCATTGCCAACTATGAGTTAGTTGCGAAGATGATGTATTACGGGAACGAGTAAGAGACTTGCCGGTAACGAGATGAACTAGGTATTGGATACCGACGATTCGAATCTCGGGCAAGTAACATTACCGATGACAAAGGGAACACGTATTGTTGTTATGCGGTCTGACCGATTAAGATCTTCGTAGAATATTAGGAGCCAATATGGGCATCCAGGTCCCGCTATTGGTTTATTGACGAGACGTGTCTCGGTCATGTCTACATTTGTTCTCGAACCGTAGGGGTCCGCACGCTTAACGTTACGATGACAGTTATTATGAGTTTATGCATTTTGATGTACCTAAGGTTGTTCGGAGTCCCGGATGTGATCACGAACATGACGAGGAGTCTCGAAATGGTCGAGACATAAAGATCGATATATTGGAAGCCTATATTTGGACATCGGAATTGTTCCAGGTGAAATCGGCATTTCACCGGAGTACCGGGGGGTTACCGGAACACCCCCCCGGGGGTTAATGGGCCTACATGGGCCATAAGGGAGAAGAGAGGGGCAGGCCGCGCGCCCCCTCCCCCCTTAGTCCGAATAGGACAAGTAAGGGGGGGGCCCTTTCCTCTTCTCCCTCCCCTTTCCTTCTCCAACAAGGCAAGAGAAGGGGGAGTCCTACTCCCGGTGGGAGTAGGACTCCTCCAGGCGCACCCCTTGGGGCCGGCCGCACCTCCCTCTCCCTCCTTTATATACGGGGGCAGGGGGGCACCCTAGAACACACAAGTTGATCTTCGTGATCGTTCCTTAGCCGTGTGCGGTGCCCCCTCCACCATATTCCACCTCGGTCATATCGTTGCAGTGCTTAGGCGAAGCCCTGCGTCGGTAGAACATCATCATCGTCACCACGCCGTCGTGCTGACGGAACTCATCCCCGAAGCTTTGCTGGATCGGAGCCCGGGGAGCGTCATCGAGCTGTACGTGTGCTAAGAACTCGGAGGTGCCGGAGTAACGGTGCTTGGATCGGTCGGATCGGGAAGACGTACGACTACTTCCTCTACGTTGTGTCAACGCTTCCGTTGCGATCTACAAGGGTACGTAGATCATACTCTCCCCTCTCGTTGCTATGCATCACCATGATCTTGCGTGTGCGTAGGAAATTTTTTGAAATTACTACGTTCCCCAACAGTGGCATCCGAGCCTAGGTTATTATGTTGATGTTATATGCACGAGTAGAACACAAGTGAGTTGTGGGCGATATAAGTCATACTGCTTACCAGCATGTCATACTTTGGTTCGGCGGTATTGTTGGACGAAGCGGCCCGGAAACATTACGCGTACGCTTACGCGAGACCGGTTCTCCCGACGTGCTTTGCACATAGGTGGCTTGCGGGTGACAGTTTCTCCAACTTTAGTTGAACCGAGTGTGGCTACGCCCGGTCCTTGCGAAGG
>NC_053024.1:535873188-535884952 GCF_003073215.2 Triticum urartu
AAAAAGAGAGAGATGACTTGGGCAACATGTTCACGCATGTAGTTGAATCAAATCAACATAGCCTTCATGATATTTATGTTCATGGTGGATTATATCCTACTCATGCTTATATTCGCTGTGAATTAATTTTAATGCATGTTTACGACTGTTGTCGCTCTCTCAGTTGGTCGCTTCCCAGTCTTTTGCTAGCCTTCACCTGTACTAAGCGGGAATACTGCTTGTGCATCCAAACTCCTTAAACCCCAAAGTTGTTCCATATGAGTCCACTATACCTTCCTATATGCGGTATCTACCTGCCGTTACAAGTAAATTTGTATGTGCCAAACTCCAAACCTTCCAATGAAATTATGTTTTGTATGCTCGAGCAGCTCATGTGCAACTATGGCTGCCTATATCTTCCATGCTAGGTGGGTTATTCTCAAGAGGAGTGGACTCCGCTCCTCATTCACGAGAAAGGGCCGGTAACCGGGATGCCCAGTCCCATGATCCAAAAAGATCAAAGCAAATCAAAATAATTAAACAAAACTCCCCCTGGGACCCGTTGAATGTTGGAGGCACTCGTTGTTTCGAGCAAGCCATGGATTGATGCTTGTGGAGGAGGGGGAGTATAAACCTTTACCATTCTGTTTGGGAACTGCCTATAATGCATGTAGTATGGAAGATACAACCATCTCATAGTTGTTACGTTGACAGTGAAAGTATGCCGCTCAAAATATTATTTATCTCTATTTCAAAAATCGAGCTCTGGCACCTCTACAAATCCCTGCTTCCCTCTGCGAAGGGCCTATCTATTTACTTTTATGTTGAGTCATCACCCTTCTTATTAAAAAGCACCCGCTGGAGAGCACACCGTCGTTTGCATTCATTATGATTGGTTTATATTGGGTATGACTTGACTGGATCTCTTTTACCATGAATTACAATGTTTAGTCAGTCCTTGATCTTTAAAGGTGCTCTGCATTTATGTTTTGCGGTCTCAGAAAGGGCTAGCGAGATACCATTTTGTTATATCATGTTATGATTATTTTGAGAAAGTGTCGTCATCCGAGTTTTATTATTATGGCTCGCTAGCTGATTATGCTATTGATATGAGTAATTGTGAGACCTACGTGTTATTGTGGGTATGGTTAGTTCATAATAATTGCTGAAACTTGAATGCTGGCTTTTCATGTTTACAACAACAAGAGCAAACAGAGTTTGTAAAAGTTTTTCTTTTTCTCTTTCAGTTTGTCAACTGAATTGCTTGAGGACAAGCAAGGGTTTAAGCTTGGGGGAGTTGATACGTCTCCGTCGTATCTACTTTTCCAAACACTTTTGCCCTTGTTTTGGACTCTAACTTGTATGATTTGAATGGAACTAACCCGGACTGACGCTGTTTTCAGCAGAATTGCCATGGTGTTGTTTTATGTGCAGAAAACAAAAGTTCTCAGAATGACCTGAAACTCCACGGAATATCTTAGAATAAATAATAAAAAATCCTTGCCAAATATGAAGACCAGGGGGCCCACACCCTGTCCACGAGGGTGGGGGGCGCGACCCTTCCCCTGGGCGCGCCCCCTACCTCGTGGGCCCCCTGGTGGACCTCCGACGCCAACTCCAACTCCATATATTGGCTTTCGAGGAGAAAAAAATTAGAGAGAAAGTTTCATCGCGTTTTACGATACGGAGCCGCCGCCAAGCCCTAATCTCTCTCGGGAGGGCTGATCTGGAGTCCGTTCGGGGCTCCGGAGAGGGGGATTCGTAGCCGTCGTCATCATCAACCATCCTTCATCACCAATTTCATGATGCTCACCGCCGTGCGTGAGTAATTGCATCGTAGGCTTGCTGGACGGTGATGGGTTGGATGAGATTTATCATGTAATCGAGTTAGTTTTGTTAGGGTTTGATCCCTAGTATCCACTATGTTCTGAGATTGATGTTGCTATGACTTTGCTATGCTTAATGCTTGTCACTAGGGCCCGAGTGCCATGATTTCAGATCTGAACCTATTATGTTTTCATGAATATATGTGAGTTCTAGATCCTATCTTGCAATCTATAGTCACCTACTATGTGTTATGATCCGGCAACCCCGAAGTGACAATAATCGGGACCACTCCCGGTGATGACCATAGTTTGAGGAGTTCATGTATTCACTATGTGCTAATGCTTTGTTCCGGTTCTCTATTAAAAGGAGGCCTTAATATCCCTTAGTTTCCATTAGGACCCCGCTGCCACGGGAGGGTAGGACAAAAGATGTCATGCAAGTTCTTTTCCATAAGCACGTATGACTATATTCGGAATACATGCCTACATTACATTGATGAATTGGAGCTAGTTCTGTGTCACCCTATGTTATGACTGTTACATGATGAACACATCCGGCATAATTATCCATCATTGATCCGGTGCCTACGAGCTTTCCATATACTGGTTTACGCTTATTTACTTTTCCGTTGCTACTGTTACAATCACTACAAAAATACCAAAAACATTACTTTTGCTGTCTTTACTTTGTTACCGTTACCACCACTATCATATTACTTTGCTACTAAACACTTTGCTGACAGATACTAAGTTTCCAGGTGTGGTTGAATTGACAACTCAGCTGCTAATACTTGAGAATATTCTTTGGCTCCCCTTGTGTCGAATCAACAAATTTGGGTTGAATACTCTACCCTCGAAAACTGTTGCGATCCCCTATACTTGTGGGTTATCACTAGCTAATCCGTATGCAGGAGATGGAAACGAACATCCTGATATGCACTTGATATATGTAGAACAAATTTGTGGATTGTTTAAGATTGCAGGTTTACCTAGGGATCAAGTTATGAAAAAGGTTTTCCCTTTATATTTGAAGGGAAAAGAATTGGCATGATATAGGCTATGTGATGATATTGGATCATGGAATTGGAATCATTTGAAATTGGAGTTCCACCAAAAAAATTATCCTATGCATCTAGTGAAGGAAATATGCCCTAGAGGCAATAATAAAGTTTATTTATATTTCCTTATATTCATGATAAATGTTTATTATTCATGCTAGAATTGTATTAATCGGAAAGTCAGTACATGTGTGAATACATAGACAAACAGAGTGTCCCTAGTATGCCTCTACTAGACTAGCTCATTGATCAAAGATGGTTAAGTTTCCTAGCCATAGACATGTGTTGTTATTTGATGAACGGGATCACATAATTATAGAATGATGTGATGGATAAGACCCATCAATTAGCTTAGCACTATGATCGTTTAGTTTATTGCTATTGCTTTCTTCATGACTTATACATGTTCCTATGACTATGAGATTATGCAACTCCTGAATATCGGAGGAACACTTAGTGTACTATCAAACGTCACAACGTAATTGGGTGATTATAAATATGCTCTATAGGTGTCTCTAATGGTGTTTGTTGAGTTGGCATAGATCGAGATTAGGATTTGTCATTCCGGTTGTCGGAGAGGTATCTCTGGGCCCTCTCGGTAATACACATCACTATGAGCCTTGCAAGCAATGTGACTAATGAGTTAGTCACGGGGTGATGCATTACGGAACGAGTAAAGAGACTTGCCGGTGATGAGATTGAACTAGGTATGATGATACCGACGATCGAATCTCGGGCAAGTAACATACCGATGACAAAGGGAACAACATATGTTGTTATGCGGTTTGACCGATAAAGATCTTCATAGAATATGTAGGAACTAATATGAGCATCAAGGTTCCGCTATTGGTTATTGACCAGAGATGAGTCTCGGTCATGTCTACATAGTTCTCGAACTCGTAGGGTCCGCACGCTTAATGTTCGATGATGATATGCATTATGAGTTATGTGATTTGATGTACGGAATGTTGTTCGGAGTGTCGGATGTGATCATGGACATGACGAGGAGTCTCGAAATGGTCGAGACATAAAGATTGATATATTGGACCATGTTATTCGGACACTGGAAGTGTTTCGGAGAGTTTCGGATAAAACCGGAGTGCCAGAGGGTTACCGGAACCCCCCGGGATGTTAATGGGCCACCATGGGCCTTAGAGGAGAGAGGGCCGACCAGGAGGTGGCGCGCGCCCCCCAGTCCGAATTGGACAAGGGGTGGGAGCGGCGCCCCCTCCTTCCTTCTCTCCCCTTCCTCCTTCCTTCCCCTCCTTGTTGGACTAGGAAGGGGGAACCTACTCCTAGTAGGAGTAGGATTCCCCCCTTGGGGCGCGCCCCTTGAGGCCGGCCCCCTCCTCCCCTCCTTTATATACGGGGAGGGGGCACCCCATAGACACACAAGTTGATTTCTTAGCCGTGTGCGGTGCCCCCTCCACAGATTTCCACCTCGGTCATATTGTCATAGTGCTTAGGCGAAGCCCTACGTCGGTAACTTCATCATCACCGTCACCACGCCGTCGTGCTGACGAAACTCTCCCTCGGCCTCAGTTGGATCTAGAGTTTGAGGGACGTCACCGAGCTGAACGTGTGCAGACTGCGGAGGTGCCATGCGTTCGATACTTGATCGGTTGGATCACAAAGACGTTCGACTACATCAACCGTGTTACTAAACACTTCCACTTTCGGTCTATGAGGGTACGTAGATACACTCTCCCCTCTCGTTACTATGCATCTCCTAGATAGATCTTGCGTGATCGTATGAATTTTTTTGAAATACTACGTTCCCCAACAGTGGCATCAAAGCCAGGTCTATGCGTAGATGTTATATGCATGAATAGAACACAAAGAGTTGTGGGCGATAATAGTCATACTGCTTACCAGCATGTCATACTTTGATTCGGCGGCATTGTTGGATGAAGCAGCCCGGACCGACATTACATGACCGCGTTCATGAGACTGGTTCTACCGCCGTGCTTTGCACACAGGTGGCTAGTGGGTGTCTGTTTCTCCAGCTTTAGTTGAATCGAGTGTGACTATGCCTAGTCCTTGTTGAAGGTTAAAACAACACACTTGATGAAAAATCATTGTGGTTTTTGATGCGTAGGTAAGAATGGTTATTTCTAAGCCCGTAGCAGCCACGTAAAACATGCAACAACAAAGTAGAGGATGTCTAACTTGTTTTTGTAGGGCATGTTGTAATGTGATATGGTCAAGACGTGATTATATAAATTGTTATGAGATGATCATGTTTTGTAACACAGTTATCGGCAACTGGCAGGAGCCATATGGTTGTCGCTTTATTGTATGAAATGCATCGCCATGTAATTGCTTACTTTATCACTAAGCGGTAGCGATAGTCGTAGAAGCAATAGTTGGCGAGACGACAAAGATGCTTCGATGGAGATCAAGGTGTCAAGCCGGTGATGATGGTGATCATGACGGTGCTTTGGAGATGGAGATCAAAAGGCACAAGATGATGATGGCCATATCATATCACTTATTTGATTGCATGTGATGTTTATCCTTTATGCATCTTATTTTGCTTAGTACGTCGATAGCATTATAAGATGATCTCTCACTAAATTTCAAGGTATAAGTGTTCTCCCTGAGTATGCACCGTTGCTACAGTTCGTCGTGCCGAGACACCACGTGATGATCAGGTGTGATAAGCTCTACGTTTCACATACAAAGGGTGCAAGCCAGTTTTGCACACGCAGAATACTCGGGTTAAACTTGACGAGCCTAGCATATGCAGATATGGCCTCGGAACACTGAGACCGAAAGGTCGAGCGTGAATCATATAGTAGATATGATCAACATAGTGATGTTCACCATTGAAAACTACTCCATCTCACATGATGATCGGACATGGTTTATTGATATGGATCACGTGATCACTTAGATGATTAGAGGGATGTCTATCTAAGTGGGAGTTCTTAAGTAATATGATTAATTGAACTTTAATTTATCATGAACTTAGTACCTGATAGTATTTTGCATGTCTATGTTGTTGTAGATAAATGGCCCGTGCTACTGTTCCTTGAATTTTAATGCGTTCCTAGAGAAAGCTAAGTTGAAAGATGATGGTAGCAACTACATGGACTGGGTCCGTAACTTGAGGATTATCCTCATTGCTGCACAGAAGAATTACGTCCTGGAAGCACCGCTAGGTGCAAAGCCCGCTGCAGGAGCAACACCAGATGTTATGAACGTCTAGCAGAGCAAAGCTGATGACTACTCGATAGTTCAGTGTGCCATGCTTTACGGCTTAGAATCGGGACTTCAACGACGTTTTGAACGTCATGGAGCATATGAGATGTTCCAGGAGTTGAAGTTAATATTTCAAGCAAATGCCCGGATTGAGAGATATGAAGTCTCCAATAAGTTCTACAGCTGCAAGATGGAGGAGAATAGTTCTGTCAGTGAACATATACTCAGAATGTCTGGGTACCACAACCACTTGACTCAACTGGGAGTTAATCTTCCTGATGATAGTGTCATTGACAGAGTTCTTCAATCACTGCCACCAAGCTACAAAAGCTTCGTGATGAACTATAATATGCAAGGGATGGATAAGACAATTCCGAGCTCTTCGCGATGCTAAAGCTGCGGAGGTAGAAATCAAGAAGGAGCATCAAGTGTTGATGGTCAACAAGACCAGTTTCAAGAAAAGGGCAAAGGGAAGAAGGGGAACTTCAAGAAGAAAGGCAAGCAAGTTGCTGCTCAAGTGAAGAAGCCCAAGTCTGGACCTAAGCCTGAGACTGAGTGCTTCTACTGCAAAGGGACTGGTCACTGGAAGCGGAACTGCCCAAGTATTTGGTGGATAAGAAGGATGGCAAAGTGAAAGGTATATTTGATATACATGTTATTGATGTGTACCTTACTAATGCTCGCAGTAGCAGCCTGGGTATTTGATACTGGTTCTGTTGCTAATATTTGCAACTCGAAACAGGGGCTACGGATTAAGCGAAGATTGGCTAAGGACGAGGTGACGATGCGCGTGGGAAATGGTTCCAAAGTCGATGTGATCGCCGTCGGCACGCTACCTCTACATCTACCTTCGGATTAGTTTTAGACCTAAATAATTGTTATTTGGTGCCAGCGTTAAGCATGAACATTATATCTGGATCTTGTTTGA
The DNA here is from genome assembly GCF_003073215.2 of Triticum urartu. NCBI lineage: Eukaryota > Viridiplantae > Streptophyta > Magnoliopsida > Poales > Poaceae > Triticum > Triticum urartu. The sequence goes on from NC_053024.1 coordinate 535,880,184, forward strand.
TGCGAGACGGTTATTCATTTAAATCAGAGAATAATGGTTGTTCTATTTATATGAGTAATATCTTTTATGGTCATGCACCCTTGATGAGTGGTCTATTTTTTATTGAATCTCGATAGTAGTGATACACATATTCATAGTATTGAAGCCAAAAGATATAAGTTTAATAATGATAGTGCAACTTATTTGTGGCACTGCTTTAGGTCATATTGGTGTAAAGCGCATGAAGAAACTCCATGCTGATGGGCTTTTGGAATCACTTGATTATGAATCACTTGATGCTTGCGAACCATGCCTCATGGGCAAGATGACTAAGACTCCGTTCTCCGAAACAATGGAACAAGCAATAGACTTATTGGAAATAATACATACTGACGTATGCGGTCCAATGAGTGTTGATGCTCGTGGCGGGTATCATTATTTTATGACCTTCATAGATGATTTGAGCAGATATGGGTATGTCTACTTGATGAAACATAAGTCTGAAACATTTGAAAAGTTCAAAGAATTTCAGAGTGAATTGGAAAATCATCGTAACAAGAAAATTAAGTTTCTACGATCTGATCATGGAGGTGAATATTTGAGTTATGATCTTGGTCTCCATTTGAAACAATGCGGAATAGTTTCACAACTCACGCCACCTAGAACACCACAGTGTAATGGTGTGTCCGAACGTCGTAACCGCACTTTATTAGATATGGTGCGATCTATGAAGTCTCTTACTGATTTACCGCTATCGTTTTGGGGTTATGCTTTAGAGACGGCTGCATTCACGTTAAATAGGGCACCACCGAAATCCATTGAGACGACACCATATGAACTGTGGTTTTGGCAAGAAACCCAAGTTGTCATTTCTTAAAGTTTGGGGCTGCGATGCTTATGTGAAAAAGCTTCAACCTGATAAGCTCGAACCCAAATCGGAGAAATGTGTCTTCATAGGATACCCAAAGGAGAACTGTTGGGTACACCTTCTATCACAGATCCGAAGGCAAGATATTCGTTGCTAAGAATGGATCCTTTCTAGAGAAGGAGTTTCTCTCGAAAGAAGTGAGTGGGAGGAAAGTAGAACTTGATGAGGTAACTATACCTTCTCCCTTATTGGAAAGTAGTTCATCACAGAAATCAGTTCCAGTGATTCCTACACCAATTAGTGAGGAAGCTAATGATGATGATCATGAAACTTCTGATCAAGTTACTACCGAACCTTGTAGGTCAACCAGAGTAAGATCTGCACCAGAGTGGTACGATAATCCTGTTCTAGAAGTCATGTTACTTGACCATGACGAACCTACGAACTATGAGGAAGTGATGATGAGCCCAGATTCCGCAAAATGGCTTGAAGCCATGAAATCTGAGATGGGATCCATGTATGAGAACAAAGCGTTGACTTTGGTTGACTTGCCCGTTGATCGGCAAGCCATAGAGAATAAATGGATCTTCAAGATGAGGACTAACGCTAATGGTAATGTTACTGTCTACAAAGCTCGACTTGTTGCAAAAGGTTTTCGACAAGTTCAAGGAGTTGACTACGACGAGACTTTCTCACCCGTAGGCTGTAGCGATGCTTAAGTCTGTCCGAATCATGTTAGCAATTGCCGCATTTTATGATTATGAAATTTGGCAAATGGATGTCAAAACTTCATTCCTTAATGGATACCAAAAAGAAGAGTTGTATATGATGCAACCAGAAGGTTTTGTCGATCCAAATGGTGCTAACAAAGTGTGCAAGCTCCAGCGATCCATTTATGGACTGGTGCAAGCCTCTCGGAGTTGGAATATACGCTTTGATAGTGTGATCAAAGCATATGGTTTTATACAGACTTTTGGAGAAGCCTGTATTTACAAGAAAGTGAGTGGGAGCTCTGTAGCATTTCTAATATTATATGTGGATGACATATTGTTGATCGGAAATGATACTGAATTTCTGAATAGCATAAAAGGATACTTGAATAAGAATTTTTCAATGAAAGACCTCGGTGAAGCTAGCTTATATATTGGGCATCAAGATCTATGGAGATAGATCAAGACGCTTAATTTGATTTCACAAAGCACATACCTTGATAAAGTTTTGAAGAAGTTCAAAATGGATCAAGCAAAGAAAGGGTTCTTGCCTGTGTTACAAGGTGTGAAGTTGAGTCAGACTCAATGCACGACCACCGCAGAAGATAGAGAGAAAATGAAAGTGATTCCCTATGCCTCAGCCATAGGTTCTATCATGTATGCAATGTTGTGTACCAGACACGATGTGTGCCTTGCTATTAGTTTAGCAGGGAGGTACCAAAGTAATCCAGGAGTGGATCACTGGACAGCGGTTAAGAACATCCTGAAATACCTGAAAAGGACTAAGGATATGTTTCTCGTTTATGGAGGTGACAAAGAGCTCGTCATAAATGGTTACGTCGATGCAAGCTTTGACACTGATCCGGATGACTCTAAGTCACAAACCGGATACATCGATGCAGCAAATGAAGGTCTGGATGAATGAGTTCAATATCCGATCTAGGTGTAATACGTGTGCATCGGGTCCAATGAAAATCTTTTGTGACAATACTGAGCAATTTCCTTAGCGAAGGAATCCAGATTTCACAAGAGAACCAAACACACATCAAGAGACGCTTCAATTCCATCGTGATCAAGTCAAGGAGGGAGACATAGAGATTTGCAGATACATACGGATCTGAATGTTGCAGACCCGTTGACTAAGCCTCTCTCACGAGCAAAACATGATCAGCACCAAGACTCCCATGGGTTAGAATCATTCCTGTGCAATCTAGATTATTGACTCTAGTGCAAGTGGGGAGACTGAAGTGAAAGAACATGCGGTGCCCCCATGTTTGGTTTTGGTAATTGATGACAATCTCTATGGACTAATGGTTGCCTTGAGTTATATTTGAAGGTTTTGTCCATAGGCTTTTCTTGGAGTACATGTGTTGGTTTCAAGGAGAGTTTGTGTCGACCAAGGTGCTATTCAAGGAATTACCTAAAGATTGGTCTTGTGAGAGGTTGATCAAGACTAAGTTAAAGAGTGAATCAAGATGATCAACCCACAAAGCTAGAAGATGTACCGAGAGGGATCAAGTGATCCCATGGTATGGTAAGCATTGTCAATTACGCTTTGTGTACTAACCCATGGTCTTCGTGAGGGTTCTTTGTGGGGTTAGGTTGCGGTGTGCAAGTTCAAGTGGAGCACCACGAAGAGATCAAATGCTTGAAGCTTGTTGTCCTTTGTGGTGACAATGGACCTGTGAAGATGTGCGGAAGAGTAGCTCGCCCATAGTAGAGTATGGGGGAGCAATCAACTAGTCTTCATCGACTCAACACAATCAAGAAAGGTTGCGGTGTGCAAGTTCAAGTGGAGCATCACGAAGAGATCAAATGCTTGAAGCTTGCCATCCATTGTGGTGACAATGGACTTGTGAAGATGTGCGGAAGAAAGGCTCACCCATAGTGGAGTATGGGGGAGCAATCAACTAGTCTTCATCGAGCCAACACAATCAAGAAAGGTGGTCCAACTTGAGGGAGTCAAGATCGTCATCATCTAGCTCAAGTGGACCATGTGCAAGGCAAAGGTTTGCCCTTGATAGGTTTTCTATTTTACCGGTCTCATGATGGTAGTTGGGAGACCGGGTTATAGGATCGATTGCCATACTATCAAGGGGGGCTCTCAATGAGTAGCTTGATCGTATCGTTCGTTGAGAGCTCAAACCATTGCATCCTTGCATCATCTTTCTTGGTTCTTGTTTGGTTCTCTTTGTGAGTCTTAGAGCTTAGTCATCTTGTTGACAAGCTTGAGTTCATCGAAAACGGAGTTCGCTTGCATCTTCTATGATGTTTTCGATGTTAAAGAGATAGATGGTTCTTCTCCGCTGTTTTGATGCTACTCGTCGTCTTGTTTCCAACAAGCTTGAGTTTGCTCAATTCGGAGCTCATATGCAGAAGTTATGGCAGTTCTGGTTTTCTTGAGTGTGGTTTTTGTCAGGGTCCCAGCGGTAGTACCGTGGTACCCAGCGGTAGTACCGCTGAGGAGTCACAAGCGGCAGTACCGCTCCGCAGCGGTAGTACCGGCGGTGACTCCGCAGCAGTACTACCGTTGGCTTACCAGGTCCCTACCGCGTCGATTCGAGGGGTCTTTTTCTGTGTCGGATTGTGCGGTACCTCGCTGCGGCAGTAGTGCGGCAGTACCGCTCCTTAGCGGCAGTACCGCCCTTCCTCCTGGTAGTACCGCCCGGTTCCCTCTTTCCCTTTACCCTTCGTTCTGCGCGGCAGTACCGCCGAAGGGAGCGGTAGTACCGCTTAACCCAGCGGTAGTACCGCTGTCTCCTGCGGTACTACCGCCCCAAGGTTCATGTTTTGTTGCTCCTTTTCCTCTGTTTCTTCCGCCTGAGCGGTAGTACCGCTCGTGGAGCGGTAGTACCGCTCGCCTGGAGCGGTAGTACCGCTCGTGTGCGGGCTGAGCACATAACGGTTGGATTTTCTCCCCTCCTATAAAAGGGGGTCTTCTTCCCCATTGAACCTTATCCTTTGAGCTCGTGTTCTTCCCCCATTGTTGACCTTCTTCGAGCTTGCTAACTCTCAATCCCTCCATGGATTCTTGCTAGTTTTTGAGGGAAAAGAGAGAGGAGATCTAGATCCACATTTCCACCAATCACTTTCTCCTCTATGTGAGGGGAACCCCTTGGATCTAGATCTTGGAGTTCTTGGTGTTCTCCTTCTTGTTCTTCCTCTCATTTTCCTCCCTAGCATTAGTTGCTTCGGTGGGATTTGAGAGAGAA
>NC_053024.1:535885952-535906268 GCF_003073215.2 Triticum urartu
CCACAAGAAACTATAGATCTCGTAGAGCAATAATATGTCATTGCAAACATGTTTATTCATAATAGGCTGAATCAGGAACGATGAACTAATCATATTTAAAAAAACAAGAGAGGTTCGAGTTCATACCAGCTTTTCTCATCTCAGTCAGTCCATCATATATCGTCATAATTGCCTTTCACTTGCACGACCGAATGATGTGAATAATAATAGTGCACGTGCATTGGACTAAGCTGGAATCTGCAAGCATTCAATAAACAGGAGAAGACAGGCAATATGGGCTCTTTTGTCAGATCAACAATAATGCATATAAGAGCCACTTCAACAATTTAATCATGGTCTTCTCCTATCGACCCCAAGAAAAGAAAAGAAATAAAACTATTTACACGGGAAAGGCTCCCAACAAGCAAAAAGAAGAACAGGAAAATCTTTTTGGCTTTTCTTTTTAATTACTGCTACAAGCATGGAAATTAAAACTAGCTAAAAGCTACAACTGATTTGTTTTTTTGTTTTTTCTTAAGGTTTATTAAACACACAAGAAGAAAGCATAAAAAGGAAAATAAACTAGCATGGATGATACAATGAAAAAGTGTGAGCACCGACATCTAGCAATGAGTGTGTGAACATGAATGTAATGTCGGTGAGAAATACGTACTCCCCCAAGCTTAGGCTTTTGGCCTAGGTTGGTCTATGGCCACGGTTGGTCTGGCAGATATCCATAGTTGTAGCTGGGGTCATACTGAGATGCAGTGGCTATAGCCTCCTGAGCTGCAACGTGGCGACGAGCGGCCTCCGCCCTCCTCTCGTACTCATCTGCCTCCTCTCTGGTAATAACATATCTTCCTTTTACCTAATAATCAAAGAAGGCAGGAGCAGGGAGAGTAATACGGACAGCACGGCATCTGTCAAAGATTAAGCGATACTGGAGAGGTGATTCATTCCTCACAACAAACTGGTGGTGAACGATAGCATTAAAGTCTAGGTAAGCAGGAGGCAATTCAATATCATCATTACGTATGGTTACACCAAGAAAATCAGCTAAGCGGGTTGCATAAATTCCACCAAAGAAATCTCCATTAAATCTATTATTATGCAACCTACGTGCAACAATGGCTCCCAAATTATAAGATTTGTCTCCTAACACAGCACTCCTAAGAATACTGAGGTCAGGAACACACATATGACATGCTTCATCTTTACCATTTATGCACCTACCTATGAAGAGAGCAAAATAATGTATAGCAGGAAAATGAATGCTCCCTATGGTAGCTTGTGCTATGTCTCTAGATTCCCCCACAGTTATACTAGCAAGAAAATTTCTAAATTCAGACTTGCGGGGTTCACTAGCACTACCCCATTGTGGAAGTTTGCAAGCAGTGGTAAAATCCTCTAAGTCCATAGTATAAGATTTTTCATAAAGATCAAACAGGACAGTTGGAGAATTACGTGAAGATGAAAATTCAAACCTCCTCACAAAGGGACTAGTGAGATAGTGGTACTGGCGGCACTTTTCTTCCTCGGAGCTCACAAGATCAGCGTTACGCAAATATGCATTAAATTCTTCCTTAATTCTCGCTCGATCCATAAAGTTTTCCGAAGGCCATTCACAAGGACGCACTGGAGTGTCTCTTGGTGGCTCTTCATCAGCATCACGCATTGCAAGCGTGGGTCCTTGCTTCCTTGAAGAACCACCTTGGTACATAATTTCTGAAATTTTTAGTAACTTCAAAATAAGAGTGAACCAAACTCAACAATATTGATAGCAACTACTCCTACAAGTGCCTAGGGCCTATATCATGCATGAAAACTACTTGGAACCATATAAATTTGACATGCAAGCTCAAGAACAGTTCACCTAGGCAGCATATTGCAATGAATAAAGCACTAGAACAAAAACTAATTGGACCAATGGAGGAGTCACATACCAAGGAACAATCCCCCAAAGTTTTGTGAGAGGTGCTTTGAGCAAGGAGATCGAAAATATGCAGCAAAATGAGCTTGGACTCGGGTTTGAATGTGGATAATCGTGTTTGTTGGAGGAAGAGTGTGTGGGTGCAGGAATCAGTGGAGGAGGGCCACCGTGGGCCCACGGAGGCAGGGGGGGCGCCCTCCACCCTCGTGGCCAGGTGGATGCCCCCCGTGCTGTGTTCTCAGTGCCAAATATTCTCAAATATTCCAGAAAAAAATCATATTTAAATTTCAGGGCATTTGGAGAACTTTTATTTTCGGGTATTTTTATATTACACGGATAAATCAGATAACAGAAACGAGAGAGCTGCAGGAAAATACTCTATTTTTTCTGGTTTAATATAAATAACAAAAATTAAAAGGAGGGTACAGAGAGTTGTGCCCTCTAGTTTCATCCATCTCATGCTCATGAAAAGGAATCCACTAACAAGGTTGATCAAGTCTTGTTAACGAACTTATTCCGAATAACATGGAACCGGAGAAATTTCGAATAACACTATGTTACCTCAACGGGGATATGCACATCTCCAATAATAAGAATATCATATTTCTTCTTGACAGTAGGAAGAGGAAATTCAAAACCTCCAAATATAATCGATGGAATTTTTCCAATAGAGTTGATACTATGAACTTGAGGTTGTTTCCTCGGAAAGTGTACCGTATGCTCATTACCATTGACATGAAAAGTGACATTGCCTTTGTTGCAATCAATAACAGCTCCTGCAGTATTCAAAAAGGGTCTTCCAAGAATAATAGACATACTATCGTCCTCGGGAATATCAAGAATAACAAAGTCCGTTAAAATAGTAACATTTGCAACTACAACAGGCACATCCTCACAAATACCGACAGGTATGGCAGTTGATTTACCAGCCATTTGCAAAGATATTTCAGTAGGTGTCAACTTATTCAAATCAAGTCTACGATATAAAGAGAGAGCCATAACACTAACACCGGCTCCAAGATCACATAAAGCAGTTTTAACATAGTTTCTTTTAATGGAGCATGGTATAGTGGGTACTCCTAGATCTCCAAGTTTCTTGGGTATTCCACCTTTAAAAGTATAATTAGCAAGCATAGTGGAAATTTTAGCTTCCAGTATCTTTCTTTTATTTGTAACAATATCTTTAATGTACTTAGCATAAGGATTCATTTTAAGCATATCCATTAATCGCATACGCAAAAAGATAGGTCTAATCATTTCAGCAAAGCGCTCAAAATCCTCATCATCCTTTTTATTGGATGGTTTGGGAGGAAAAGGCATGGGTTTTTGAACCCAAGGCTCTCTTTCCTTACTGTGTTTCCTAGCAACAAAGTCTTTCTTATCATAACGTTGATTCTTTGATTGTGGGTTATTGTCGGTGTCAAAACCGGCGGATCTCGGGTAGGGGGTCCCGAACTGTGCGTCTAAGGCGGATGGTAACAGGAGGCGGGGGACATGATGTTTACCCAGGTTCGGGCCCTCTCGATGGAGGTAATACCCTACGCCCTGCTTGATTGATCTTGATGATATGAGCATTACAAGAGTTGATCTACCACGAGATTGTAGAGGCTAAACCCTAGAAGCTAGCCTATGGTATGATTGTCTGTTGTCCTACGGACTAAACCCTCTAGTTTATATAGACACTGGAGGGGGCTAGGGTTACACAAAGTCGGTTACAAGGGAGGAGATCTACATATCCGTATTGCCAAGCTTGCCTTCCACGCCAAGGAGAGTCCCATCCGGACACGGGACGAAGTCTTCAATCTTGTATCTTCATAGTCCAACAGTCCGGCCAAAGGATATAGTCCAGCTGTCCAGAGACCCCTTAATCCAGGACTCCCTCAGTAGCCCATGAACCAGGCTTCAATGACGATGAGTCCAGCACGCAGATTTGTCTTCGGCATTGCAAGGCGGGTTCCTCCTACGAATACTCCATAGAAGATTTTGAACACAAGGACAGTGTCCGGCTCTGCAAAACAAGTTCCACATACCACCGTAGAGAGAATGATATTTCCATAAATCTAATCTGCTGACATGTTTAGCAACATGACATCATGCCATGGCCCGGTCATTATTCGAATCATTTTTCTCAACCAGCTCTGCACATATCGCGAGGCGGTTTTCTTGACACGTCTTGTCGAAGCAGAGATCGTGTCCCCTTATCACGGGATTCTCATCAATATGGGTATGGGTAACCTAACCGTGCCGTCAATTACGACGTTCGGGGAATAAGCGATTTTACCAGGTAGGTGGGGAGGCGCATCGCCGCTTCTGCCTTATAAAGGGACAAAGATTCACCCTTTTTACCCACGCCTTCTTCCTCCTTGCTTATCCATTCTCGCACACTCGAGCTCCAGCACCCAAGTTCATGTCCTTCTCCTCAAACCACTCCAAGTATGTCCGGAGCGGGAGGCAAGTGGATGGTCTCCTCTGTTACAGAGGAGAACATCACAAAGCTACGGGAAGCCGGATATCTGGCCGCGGACATCGCGCACCGGCTGCCAGATGCGGGGCAGATCATCCCTACGCCCAAACCCCATGAGAGGGTAGTTTTCCTCACCCATTTTGTCCGCGGACTGGGATTTCCCCTTCACCCGTTTGTCCACGGGCTCATGTTCTACTATGGGCTGGATTTTCATGATCTGGCACCCAATTTCATCCTCAACATCTCGGCGTTTATCATCGTGTGCGAGGCCTTCCTTCGCATCAGGCCCCACTTCGGCCTGTGGCTGAAGACCTTCAATTTAAACCGAAGGTGGTGGTCGGCCAGCAAGCAGAGTGCGCAGGCGCCATGGTGGGCAAAATGCCTAACGTCACCTGGATCAAAGGCTCCTATGTGGAGAACATAAAGGGGTGGCAATCAGGGTGGTTCTACATCATCGAGCCGCGCGACACCAACTGGGTGGTGGCCCCGAATTTCGATCCGGAATCCCCACGCGGCTCACTTCCTAGAAAGAAAAGGGCCTGTCCTGGGGTTCCCCGGTAGAGCTGACCGGACTCCAGACCTGCATCAGGAACATGATGAGCAAGAAAATCAAGCTCGTCAACGTGGTCCAGCTCATGCTCTTCCACCGGATCCTCCCGTGTCAACGACGGGCATTCAATTTGTGGGAGTTCGACCCGGCCAAGCATGATACGTCCATTTTGCATCATGCTTTTATATCGATATTTATTGCATTATGAGTTGTTATTACACATTATGTCACAATACTTATGCCTATTCTCTCTTATTTTACAAGGTTTACATGAAGAGGGAGAATGCCGGCAGCTGGGATTATGGGCTGGAAAAGGAGCAAATATTAGAGACCTATTCTGCACAGCTCCAAAAGTCCTGAAACTTCGCGGAAGACATTTTCAGAATATATAAAAAATACTCAGTGGAAGAGATTCGCCAGGGGGCCACACCCTGCCCACGAGGGTGGGGGCGCGCCCTACCCCCCTGGGCGCGCCCCCTACCTCGTGGGCCCCCTGGTGGCCCTCCGATGGCCATCTTCTTCTATATGAAGTCTTTCGATGGGAAAAAATAAGAAGACATCTTCTCGGACGAAACTCCGCCACCACGAGGCGGAACCTTGCCGAAACCAATCTAGGGCTCTGGCGGAGCTGTTCTGCCGGGGAAACTTCCCTCCCGGAGGGGGAAATCATCGCCATCGTCATCACCAATGCTCCTATCATCGGGAGAGGGAAATCTCCATCAACATCTTCATCAGCACCATCTCCTCTCAAAACCCTGTTCATCTCTTGTATCCAATTCTTGTCTCCAAGTCGGGATTGGTGCTAGTAGGTTGCTAGTAGTGTTAATTACTCCTTGTAGTTGATGCTAGTTGGTTTATTTGGTGGAAGATCATATGTTCAGATCCTATATGCATATTAATACCCCTCTGATTATGAACATGAATATGCTTTGTGAGTAGTTACGTTTGTTCCTGAGGACATGAGAGAAGTCTTGCTATTAGTAGTCATGTGAATTTGGTATTCGTTCGATATTTTGATGAGATGTATGTTGTCTCTCCTCTAGTGGTGTTATGTGAACGTCGACTACATGACACTTCACCTTTATTTGGGCCTAGAGGAAGGCATTGGGAAGTAATAAGTAGATGATGGGGTTGCTAGAGTGACAGAAGCTTAAACCCTAGTTTATGCGTTGCTTTCGTAAGGGGCTGATTGGATCATATGTTTCATGCTATGGTTAGTTTACTTAATTTGTTGTAGTTGCGGATGCTTGCAATAGAGGTTAATCATAAGTGGGATGCTTGTCCAAGTAAGGACACCCAAGCACCGGTCACCCATCAAATTATCAAGTACGAACGTGATCATATGAGCGTGATGAACTAGCTTGATGATATTCATGTGTCTCGGAGCGCTTTTCTCTATATAAGAATTTGTCCAGGCTTGTCTTTGCTACAAAAGGATTGGGCCACCTGCTGCACCTTATTTACTTTTGTTACTTGTTGCTTGTTACAAATTATCCTATCACAAAACTATCTGTTACCACTTGTTTCAGTACTTGCAGAGAATACCTTGCTGGAAACCGCTTATCATTTCCTTCTGCTCCTCGTTGGGTTTGACACTCTTACTTATCGAAAGGACTACGATAGATCCCCTATACTTGTGGGTCATCAAAGCACTAGACGCTACGAGAGCTCTTTGACACGACGCAAAAGGACGTCTAGAAGGTGATGTTCAAGGGCGCCGAGGTACCTCCTCCCCTTACCGAGGATCGCGGACTCAGCGCAAAACGCCATGCCAATCCGGTAAGTTTTTATATCCCACAGGATATTTTATTTGCCCCAGTTTAATCTTGTGCGGGATCTAAGCTTCCATGCCATTAACAGGACTGGGTAGAGACAGCGGAGCAGCTCAATTGCCCAGCCCCCCTTCCTGAAGATCCTGCAGATGCTCTCCTAACGGAGATGCTGGTTCCGGTGCCTTACGAGGTGCTGGTGAAGAAGGCCCAGAAGAAGGCCACGGGGACCCGAAAGGGTCTCCGGCGCAAGGTTATATCGGACTCATCATCCGATAACTCCGAAGCGCACTCCTCCCATGAAAACGAGGAGGAGGAAGAGAAAAGTTCCCCCCCTCCCAACCGGGGGAGATAAGAAAAGGAAAGTCGCCCCAACCGGGGAGGCCGAAGGGTCCAAGAAGGGAAGGACCCTCCTTCCGGCCGGCCCCACGACGGCCGCCTACAGCGACGATGAGTGGTTACCCAGGGACAAGCCCCTGGTGAAGTCGTAAGTATCTGGATACCATAGTAATTCATGGTATGTTTTATTGCACTGCTTCTCCTTACGCCGAATATGATTATGCAGTCCGTTCCGAGCCCGTCTCGACGTATCTTCGTCGGACGTTGGACTCGTCGGATATGAATAGCGATTCACTTCCGACCGCCTCCACCCCTTGCCCTACGGACAACGTCGAGGTGTTGTCTCAAAAGGCACCGAGCCGAGGGGAGGTAGTCCTGGGGGCGCCTTGAGGCGACATGCCCGACCCTGTGCCCAAAGGGAGCAAGACTCCCACGGGCTCCAAGTTCGGCCCCCAGCCGAACACTGCGCCGGAACCTTTGATGGTTCCGGCCTCTGGCAGGCGATCCCCCGTTAAGGGGGGCACGCCGCCCGTGTCGGTGTCCTCTGTCCATCCAAAGGCATCGGACAACTTGCTGGAAGCCCCTCGCGGCGCTTCCATCGACGAAGAGCACCACACTATCATGAGTGCGGTGATCGAGCAAGTTCAGTCTGCCAAAAACGGACTGACCGAAGCTTGTGCCAACCTCCTAACAGGCTTTGAGGTAAGCAATCAAAATATAAGAAAATATTACCACATAGACAGTAGCCCCTGATGCTCTATTCGGCGTTCGAGAAGAAAGGCTGAATAGAGGATCAAATGATGACTCAGGAGTCTAATCAGAATATGTCTATGTGTATGTGCAGGCTTCACTACTGGCCGCTGCCGCGCGTACTACAGAGGTCTCTGCACTGAAGCAGGAGCTGGAGCGGTCCGAGAACGACCTCGGCCTTACCAAGAGGCAGCTCAAGGAGAGAAAAGGTAAGCAATACCTTGCCTACGCTTTAAAAAGGAGTTCGGTTGTAAAGTAATAGGATCATCATGAATTCGCCAGGGGCCACAACGAGGTGGCGACCCAGAAGAAGGCGTTGTCTGAGGCCGAAAACAAAGAGGCCAAGGATCTCCTTGAGCGGGAAAAGCAAGAAGCCTGAGTAGGCGAGGTGCAGCTAGAGCTCGAGGCTCTCACCAAGAAACACGAGTCCTTGGAGCTTGACTCTAAGACGCGAGAGTCCGAGCTTGCGAAGGCGCTTGAAAGCGCCCGGAGCGCCAAAGCTGAAGCCCACAAGGCCCTCCAGGAGATTGATGCGGTGAAGAAGATAGCAGCGGGTAAGGCATTCATTATGCAAAGCAAGCATGTGAAGGAAACTTTGCTTTTACTTACCCGAGTTCGGAGCTCTCCAGGAGCGTTCACAGATCTTCCACACAGTGTACTGGATGCCGCGGAGTTTTACCGAGCTGAGGAGGGGAGCTCGACGGAAAAGTTGTTCTGGTCTCAGTATACTGGGACCGAACACCCAATGCCCTTGAGCGACCAGCTGAAGCAATTGGTCGAGCGGCACAAGGTGGCCGACCAGGCCATGAAGGGTCTTATAGTCCGGATGTGGCCTGGCGAGCCCCTGCCCGGCAGCTACTTCGGTCTGGTGAGGCGGCTTGTGGATGCCTGCCCACGGCTTGAAGTCATAAAGCGGTCCATCTGCATCGAGGGTGCGCGCAGGGCGTTTGCCCGGGCAAAGGTGCACTGGGCGAAGCTGGACGCCGTGAAGCTGGTGAAGGAGGGGCCGCCGGAGGGCAAGGAGCATCGCTGCCCCGAAATGTATTATGAGAGTGTCCTGAAGGGTTCCCGCCTTGTGGCGGATGAATGTGCCAGGGATGTAATTTTTGAATGAACATGCTCATGTGATCCTGTAATGTGAAATGAGTTCATTTGCGCTATGCAACGCTTTTTAATTTAAAATATTACCTTCTGTGCGGCCGTTTATAAAATCTGAGAGTTGGCCAGTCGTCGGCTTCTGCCCCCATGTAACTAGTACTGGGGTGTTCGGGATAAACCTGAGCACTCTTTATCCCAATTTTGGGTCCTTCGAGGGAGGTGTTCAGCACAACGAACCAGGCAATCGGACTATAAGGCTTTATCACTCTCACTTAGCCATAGAAGTCTACAATTTTAAATTTTGGCGAAGCCCCTAGTATTCGGAAGGCCGAATTGGGGCGCTATATACGCCTAAGTCGGGCAAGGCCGACTCCTCGCCGAAGCGGCAAAGTCTTTAAGGACTGAGACCTCTCGAACAGCGACCAGCTCTCGCCTTATCATGACAGTCAGTTTTAGCTTTCTCTACTGAGGTGCTTGCCCAGATGAACCGGGGCACAATCACAGTAGTTCTCCCAGTGCTACCTTAGCCAATATAGCGGAACGTAAGGTACCAAAGCATGGGAGCCGGGCAAACCCAACTATTGACCCAAGACATGATTCGGAGCTGATGCATATAATGCTATAAGTTCGGGGTGCTGCACTATCGAAAGTGTTCAGATTTTCACGCTGTATTATGGGGTAAACGAAAGCCCCTGGCATACTAACCGTACCAGAATGTACGGGTGCAAGTTGTCGTAAATGAGCATATAAGTAAAAAGGGGATGGATAATGCAATAATAGACTAATGCTATGCATTGTTATTTAAATAATACGTCGAAGCGTACTGATACAAGTAGTGCAATAAGCAAAAAATAGGACTATTTGACATGTCCTATCTAAGGGCAAGCTGCGTATGGGTAGTAAAAAGTGGGTATATCGATTGTTATTAGAGACCACCTGGGGGCTCCCTTGTACGTCTTAGCTTCTTGCCTCCTTGGTTGTTCCTTCCTATAATGTGTCCGGCAATCATACTGCCGGAAAGGGTTTCCAGAGAGTAAGGTCATGAAAGAGAAAAAATGATAAAGGTATACAGCCCCTAGGGCGGTTAAGCCGCATTGCGGGACGTGCCCTGATCGTGCCCCCGCCTATGCCCATGGTATTTTCAGTGCGTAATTATGTACGCGCGGCACGGATTTCATTGCTTGACTGGGACAGGGACGGGGCCAAATTTCTAGGCGATCTCTGAACGTGCCAGGCGATCATGTTGCAGGTTACTCCGGACTCGCTTGACGGTGTCCGGGGGTTGAATCGCCGAATTGGCGGTTTGCCTTAAAAGGCTGCTTTGTGCTTCTGCTGCGAGGGTCGTAGTGTGCTCTTCCGTGCGGAGCGAGCGGATTGTGTTTCCATTGACTGTTATGACCCCCTAGGTCCTGGCATCTTGAGCTTGAGGTATGCGTAATGCGGTACCGCATTGAATTTTGCAAATGCGGTTCGCCCAAGCAGTGCGTGATAGCCACTTTGGAACGGGACGATATCGAAGATTAACTCCTCGCTTCGGAAGTTGTCCGGAGATCCGAAGACCACTTCCAGTGTGATTGAGCCCGTGCAATGGGCCTCTACACCTAGGATGACGCCCTTAAAGGTGGTTTTGGTGGGTTTGATCCTCGAGGGATCTATACCCATTTTGCGCACTGTATCCTGATAGAGCAGGTTCAGGCTGATGCCGCCGTCCATAAGGACTCGAGTGAGGTGAAATCCATCGATGATGGGGTCTAGGACCAATGCGGCGGATCCGCCATGAAGAACTAGTGGGGTGGTCCCTGCGATCGAAGGTGATCGGACAAGAGGACATGGGTTGAACTTTGGGGCGACGGGCTCTAAGGGAGTCCTGGATTAGGGGGTGTCCGGATGGCCGGACTATACCTTCAGCCGGACTCCTGGACTATGAAGATACAAGATTGAAGACTTTATCCCGTGTCCGGAAGGGACTTTCCTTGGCGTGGAAGGCAAGCTTGGCGATAGGGATATGCAGATCTCCTACCATTATAACCGACTTTGTGTAACCCTAACCCTCTCTGGTGTCTATATAAAACGGAGGGTTTTAGTCCGTAGGACAACATACAGAACAACAATCATACCCATAGGCTAGCTTCTAGGGTTTAGCCTCTTCGATCTCGTGGTAGATCTACTCTTGTACTACCCATATCATCAATATTAATCAAGCAGGACGTAGGGTTTTACCTCCATCGAGAGGGCCCGAACCTGGGTAAAACTTCGTGTCCCTTGCCTCCTGTTACCATCCGGCCTAGACGCACAGTTCGGGACCCCCTACCCGAGATCCGCCGGTTTTGACACCGACATTGGTGCTTTCATTGAGAGTTCCTCTGTGTCGTCGCCGTCAGCTCGATGGCTCCTACGATCATCAATAGCGATGCAGTCCAGGGTGAGACCTTCCTCCCCGGACAGATCTTCGTCTTCGGCGGCTTCGCACTGCGGGCCAATTCACTTGGCCATCTGGAGCAGATCGAAAGCTATGCCCCTGGCCGTCAGGTCAGATTTGGAAGCTTAAACTACACGGCTGACATCCGCGGGGACTTGATCTTCGACGGATTCGAGCCACTGCCGAGCGCGCCGCACTGTCACGACGAGCATGATCTAGCTCTGCCGCCGAACAGTGCCCTGGAGGCCGCACCCGCATCGGCTTCGACCCTTAATTCGGAGCCAACTGCGCCGATCGAGGATGGGTGGTTGGACGCCGCCTCGGGGGCTGCGATCCCAACGGCGATCGAGCCGAACACCAGCCCCGCACTTGCGAGACTCGTGACTCCAAGGAGCCGGACTCCTCTCCGGACTCCGAACCCTCCGCGCCCCTGCCGATCGAATCCGATTGGGCACCGATCATGGAGTTTACTGCCGCGGACATCTTTCAGCACTCGCCTTTCGGCGATATTCTGAAGACACTGAAGTCTCTCTCTTTATCAGGAGAGCCCTGGCCGGACTACGGTCAGCAAGGTTGGGATACGGACGATGAAGAAATTCAAAGCCCACCCACCACCCACTTTGTAGCCACTGTCGACGATTTAACCGACATGCTCGACTTCGACTCCGAAGACATCGACGGTATGGACGCCGATGCAGGAGACGATGAAGAACCAGCGCCTATTGGGCCCTGGAAAGCCACCTCGTCATATGACATATACATGGTGGACACCCCAAAAGAAGGAGATGGCGATGGAACAGCGGAGGATGACCCCTCCAAGAAACAGCCTAAGCGCCGGCGTCAGCGGCGCCGCTCAAAATCCCGCCAAAACAAATACGGTGATTCCAGCACGGGAGATAATAATACTCCGAAAGTGCCGAAGAAAACCCCCTCCAGCAAGATTTAGCACAGGAGGATGGAGAAACCAGCCCTCATGAGAGAGCGGCAGACAGAGAGGTCGAGGACGATAATTATATGCCTCCCTCCGAAGACGAGGCAAGCCTCGACGACGACGAATTCGTCGTGCCAGAGGATCCCGTCGAGCAAGAGCGTTTTCAACGCAGGCTTATGGCCACGGCAAGAAGCCTCAAGAAAAAACAGCAACAGCTTAGAGCTGATCAAGATTTGCTAGTCGACAGATGGACTGAAGTCCTTGCGGCCGAAGAGCATAAACTCGAACGCCCCTCCAAGAGCTACCCAAAGCGCAGGTTGCTACCCCGATTAGAGGAGGAAGCACTTGATGCGGCCGACCGGCCACCTCGTGGCCGCGACAGAGAGGCCTCTCGGCCCTCCACTCAAGCCGCACCCCGTACCAAGGCACGGGAATATGCGCCGGACCTGCGAGATATGTTGGAGGACAAGGCAAGGCAAACAAGATCGATCTATGGATCGCGTGGGCGCCCCACGACTCGAGACGTAACCGTCACGCCGGACACAAATCTGGTAGGGCCGAACACAGTAGACAAAGCTCATTGGAGCTACGTCGTGATATAGCCCAGTACAGAGGCGCCGCACACCCACTATGCTTCACAGACGAAGTAATGGATCATCAAATCCCCGAGGGTTTCAAACCCGTAAACATCGAATCATATGATGGCACAACAGATCCTGCGGTATGGATCGAGGATTATCTCCTTCATATCCACATGGCCCGGCGATGATTTCCACGCCATCAAATACCTCCCACTCAAGCTTAAAGGACCAGCTCGGCATTGGCTTAACAGCTTGCCAACAGGATCAATCAGTTGTTGGGAGGACCTGGAAGCCGCATTCCTCGACAATTTCCAGGGCACTTATGTGCGACCCCCAGACGCCGATGACCTAAGTCACGTAATTCAGCAGCCAGAGGAATCGGCCAGGCAATTCTGGACACGGTTCCTAACAAAGAAAAATCAAATAGTCGACTGTCCGGACGCCAGGCCCTAGCAGCCTTCAAGCACAATATCCGTGACGAGTGGCTTGCCCGGCACCTTGGACAGGAAAAGCCGAAGTCTATGGCAGCACTCACGACACTCATGACCCGCTTTTGCGCGGGAGAAGACAGCTGGCTTGCTCGTAGCAACAATATGACCAAGAACCCTGGTAATTCGGATACCAGGGACAGTAGTGGCAGGTCGCGTCGCAACAAGCAGAAGCGCCGCATTAACGGCGACAATGCTGAGGATACGGCAGTTAATGCCGGATTCAGAGGCTCTAAATCCGGTCAGCGGAAAAAGCCATTCAAAAGGAATCCTAGGGGCCCATCCAGTTTGGACCGAATACTCGACCGCTTGTGCCAGATACATGGCACCCCCGAAAAGCCGGCCAATCACACCAACAGGGATTGTTGGGTGTTCAAGCAGGCAGGCAAGTTAAATGCCGAAAATGAAGACAAGGGGCTGCATAGCGATGACGACGAGGAGCCCCGGCCGCCGAACAACAGTGGACAGAAGGGTTTTCCCCCACAAGTGCGGACGGTGAACATGATATACGCAACCCACGTCCCCAAAAGGGAGCGGAAGCGCGCGTTAAGGGACGTATACGCGGTAGAGCCAGTCGCCCCAAAGTTCAACCCATGGTCCTCCTGCCCGATCACCTTTGATCGAAGGGACCATCCCACTAGCATCCGTCATGGCGGATTCGCCGCATTGGTTCTAGACCCAATTATTGACGGATTTCATCTCACTAGAGTCCTTATGGACGGCGGCAGCAGCCTGAACCTGCTTTACCAGGATACAGTGCGGAAAATGGGCATAGATCCCTCGAGGATTAAGCCCACCAAAACGACCTTTAAAGGCGTAATACCAGGTGTAGAGGCCAACTGTACAGGCTCAGTCACACTTGAAGTGGTCTTCGGATCTCCGGATAATTTCCGAAGCGAGGAGTTAATCTTCGACATAGTCCCATTCCGCAGTGGCTATCACGCACTGCTCGGGCGAACCGCATTCGCCAAGTTCAATGCGGTACCGCACTACGCATACCTTAAGCTCAAGATGCCAGGCCCTCGAGGAGTAATTACGGTCAATGGAAACACCGAACGCTCCCTCCGAACGGAGGAGCACATGGCGGACCCTTGCAGCGGAAGTACAAAGCAGCCTCTCCAGGCAGTTCTCCAGTCCGGCCATTAAACGACCGGACACCGTCAAGCGCGCCCGGAGTAACCTACAACAAGACCGCCTGGCACGATCCGAGCAGGCGTAGCAATGCGGCCCCAACCCCAGCCCTCGCAAAAATGCGACACCAGTACTTCGCGTACATAACTACGCTCTAGAAATACCATGGGTACAGGGGGAGGGGCACCATCACGGCACGCCCGAAACACGGCTTAAACCGCACCAGGGGCTGCCGATTTTTTAATTTTCTCTTACTTTCAGGACTCACATTCTTCGGAAGGCCTGTTCGGCAGTTCAATTGCCGCACAAACGATGCAAGAACCAGGGAAGCAGACAAGCCACGCCGCATTACGGAACTCCCAGGTGGTCTCTATCACGAGCAGTATACCTGTTTCGCATACTATTCCACAGCTTGCCCCTGGAACGGACATGTTAAATAGTCCAACCTTTTGCTTATCGCATTATTTGTATCGTTCTGCTTTGATCGCAGCCCTCTTTAATAAACAATGCATAGCTTTTGTCTATTTTTGCATTACTCTTTTTTAATATATGTTCCTTAACGACATGTTGCATCCGTACACTTTGGTACGACCAAAATACGCCAGGGGCTTTAGTACCCCTCAATATGGTGTGAGAAGTCCGAACACTTTAACAAGTGCGGCACCCCGAACTTATAGCATTATATGCATCGGCTCCGAATCATGTCTTGGGTCAATAGTTGGGTTTGCCCGGCTCCTATGTTTTGGTGCCTTACGTTCCGCTATATCGGCTAAGGTAGCACTAGGAGAACCACTGCGATTGTGCCCCAGTTGAGCTGGGTCGAGCACCTCAGTGGAGAAAGCTAAAACTGACTGTCATGATGAAGCGAGAGCTGGTCGCTGTTCGAGAGGTTTTTCGAGTCCCTAAAGACTTATGCCGCTTAGAGCGAGGAGCCGGCTCTGTCCGGCCAAGGCGTGGATAGCGCCCCGAACTCGGTCTTCCGAATACCAGGGGCTTCGCCGAAATTTAAAATTATAGAATTCTATGGCTAAGTGAGAGTGTTCACGCATTATAGTCTGATTGCCTTGTTCGTTGGGCTGAGCGCCTCCCTCGAAGGACCCAAACATGGGAAAAAGAGCGCTCAGGTTTATCCCCGAACACCCCAGCACTAGCGGCACGGGGGCAGAAGCCGACGACTTGCCATCTCTCAGAATTGATAAACAGCCACACAGAAGGTAATATTTTAAATTCCAACAGCATTGCTTAGCGCATATGAACAAGTTTTCAGCGCACAGGACAAAACGAGCAAGTTTCACTCAAAAATTACATCCCTAGAACATTCATCCGCCACAAGGCAGGCACCCTTCAGAACATCCTTATAATAATTCTCGGGCTTGCGATGCTCTTTCCCCGGCGGTGGCCCGTCCTTCACAAGCTTCTCAGCATCCAGCTTGCCCCAGTGCACCTTAGCACGGGCAAGGGCCCTACGGGCACCTTCAATGCAGACGGAGCGCTTGATGACTTCGAGCCTTGGACAGGCCTCCACCAGCCGCCGCACCAGCCCGAAATAGCTCCCAGGCAGAGCCCCTCCAGGCCACAGCCGAACATGAGGCCCTTCATGGCCTGTTCGGCCGCCTTGTGGAGCTCGACCAGTTGCTTCAGCTGGTCGCTCAGGGGCACGGGGTGTCCGGCCTCAGCATACTGAGACCAGAACACCTTCTCTGTCGAGCTGCCCTCCTCGGCTCGATAGAATGCGGCGGCATCAGACACACTCCGGGAAGATCTGCGAACGCTCCTGGAGAGCTCCGGATTCGGGTAAGTAACAAGTAACTCACGTTTATGTGTTTGCTTTGCATAAAGAATGCCTTACCCGCCGCTATCTTCTTCACCTCATCCAACTCCTGGAGGGTCTTCTGGGATTCGGCCTTGGCAGACTTGGCATTTTCAATAGCCACCGCGAGCTCGGACGCTCGCGTCTTTGAGTCAAGCTCCAAACTCTCATGTTTTTCCATGAGAGCCTGGAGCTCTTGCCGTACCTTGCCAACCTCGGCCTCATACTTCTCCCGCTCGGTGCGCTCCGAGGCCGCCCTCTTCTCGGCCTCGACCAGCGCTTGCTTAAGGGTCGCCACCTCAGACGTGGCCCCTACAATAGCCACGATAATCCTGTCATTTTTTGCAATTGCACCTTTTTATATATATTTAAACAAGGTATTTCTTACCTTCATTGTCCTCGAGCTGCTTCTTGGCACGCCCGAGCTCTTGCTCGGACCGCTCGAGGTTCTGCTTTAGCGTGTCCACTTCCGCAGTCAGTGCGGCGGACGCAAGCAGAGAAGCCTGCATACGCATATTGACTCCTTTTTGTTAGACTCCTGCGAATTTTATTTGATCCTCTATTCGGCTTTTCTTCCCGAACGCCAAACAGAGCATCAGGGGCTACTGTCTATGCGGTAATATTATTTACACATTCTTTACTTACCTCAAAGCCTGTTAAAAGGCTAGTACAAGCTTCAGTCAGTCCGCTCTTGGCGGACTGAACCTTCTGGACCACCGCACTCATAATGGTGCGGTGCTCCTCGTCGATGGAGGCGCCTTGGAGCGCCTCCAACAGATTGTCCGGCGCCTCCGGTTGGACGGGGGTCACCGGCACGGTGGGCTTGCTCCTCTTGGAAGGAGGTCCCCCGCCGGACTCTGGAACCTTTGAAGGTTCCGGAGCGGTGTCCGGCCTAGAGCCGGACTTGGAGCCCTGGGGGGTTTCATCCCCTTTACTCCTGGAGTCCGGGAGGTCGCCTTGCGGCGCCTCCAGGACCACCTCCTCCCGGCTTGGAACCTGTTGGGACAACACTTCGGTGTCGTCCGTAGGGCGGGGGGAGGAAGCCGTCGGAAGCGAGTTCACATCCGACGAGTCCAGTGAGCCGCTCGACGACGCGTCGAGCCGGTCTTTGGGTGGGCTGCATAAACATATTCGACATAAGGGAAAGCTGTGCAATAAACGAATACTATGAATTACTCTGGTATCCGGATACTTACGATTTTGCCAGGGGCTTGGCCCTGGGCGCCACTCCTCTCCGCCGTCGTCGGCGTCGGTGGAGTAGTCCGGAGGAAGGGTTTTCCCCTTCTTGGACCCTCCGGCCTCCCCAGAGAGGGCGGCCTTCCTTTTCTTCTCTCCTCCCGCTGGAGGGGGAGAGGTCTCTTCTTCTTCCTCCTCGTCTTCACGGGAGGAATGCGCCTCGGAACCGTCGGATGATGGATCCGACACCTCCTGGCGCCGGGCACTCTTTCGAGTCCCCGTGGCCTTTTTCGCGGCCTTCTTCTCCGGCACCACATAGGGTGCCGGAACCAGCAGCTTCGCCAAGCGAGCGTCCGCTGGGCCTTCGGGCAAAGGAGCCGGACAGTTGATCTGTCCGGACGTCTCCTGCCAATCCTGTCAAAGGTAAGGGAGCTTAGATCCCGCATGGAGTCAAACTATGAAAAACTGATACCCTGTAAAAGGAAAAAACAGCTTACCGCATGAGCGTGACGCTGCGTACTGAATCCGCGATCCTCGGTAGCGGATGCGGGGGCCTCGGCGCCCTTGAAAAGCACCTTCCAGGCATCTTCGTACGTCGTGTCGAAGAGCCTGCTCAGAGTTCGGTGCCGCGCCGGGTCGAACTCCCACAGGTTGAAAGCCCGTTGTTGACACGGGAGGATCAGGCGGATGAGCATAACCTGGACTACGTTGACAAGTTTGAGCTTCTTGTCCACCAGGGTTTGGACGCATGTTTGGAGTCCGGTCAGCTCTCCTTTTTTACCCCACGACAGGCCCGTCTCCTTCCAGGAGGTGAGCCGCGTAGGGGGTCCGGATCGAAACTCGGGGGCTGCGACCCATTCGGGGTCGCGCGGCTCGGTGATGTAAAACCACCCCGATTGCCACCCCTTCAGGGTCTCCACAAAGGAGCCCTCGAGCCATAAGACGTTGGCCATCTTGCCCACCATGGCGCCTCCGCACTCCGCCTGGTTGCCGCGCACCACCTTCGGCTTGACATTGAAAGTCTTGAGCCATAGGCCGAAATGGGGGCGGATGCGGAGGAAAGCCTCGCACACGACGATAAACGCCGAGATGTTGAGGACAAAGTTCGGGGCCAGATCGTGGAAATCCAGGCCATAGTAGAACATGAGCCCCGACAAATGGGTGAAGAGGGAAGCCCAGTCCGCGGAGGAAATGGGGGAGGAACACCACCCTCTCATGGGGCCTAGGGGTGGGGATGAGCTGCCCCTTTTCGGGAAGCCGGTACGCAATGTCGTTAGACAAGTATCCGGCCTTCCTCAGTTTTTTGATGTGTCCCTCCGTGACGGAGGAGACCATCCACTTGCCTCCCGCTCCGGACATGGCTGGAGAAGGTT
This sequence comes from Triticum urartu, assembly GCF_003073215.2. NCBI lineage: Eukaryota > Viridiplantae > Streptophyta > Magnoliopsida > Poales > Poaceae > Triticum > Triticum urartu. The sequence goes on from NC_053024.1 coordinate 535,904,741, forward strand.
GAGGTGGGGAGTGCGGACTTGGGTGCTGGAGCTCGAGTGCGCGAGAATGGATAAGCAAGGGAGGAAGAAGGCGTAGGTGAAAAGGTGGATCCTTATCCCCTTATATGGGTGGACGCAACTACGTGTCCCCACCAGCCTGGTAAAACTCGCTTATCTCCAAGCGCCGTAATCAATGGCGCGGTTGGGTTACCCACGCCCGTATTGATGAGAATCCCGGAATAAGGGGACACGATCTCTGCTTTAACAAGACGTGCCAAGGAAACCGCCTCGCATGACGCGCTGAGGTGGGATAATGAAACGACTCGGATAAAGGCTTGGCCGTGGTGTGTCACACTACGGAATACGTCAGCAGATTAGATTTGTGTAAATATTATTCTCTCTATGGCAATATGTGGAAACTTATTTTGCAGAGCCGGACACTATCTTTGTGTTCAAAATCTTCTATGAAGTACTTGGAGGAGGAACCCGCCTTGCAATGCCGAAGACAATCTGCGCGCCGGACTCGTCGTCATTGAAGCCTGGTTCAGGGGCTACTGAGGGAGTCCTGGATTAGGGGGTGTCCGGATGGCCGGACTATACCTTCAGCCGGACTCCTGGACTATGAAGATACAAGATTGAAGACTTCGTCCCGTGTCCGGAAGGGACTTTCCTTGGCGTGGAAGGCAAGCTTGGCGATACGGATATGCAGATCTCCTACCATTGTAACCGACTTTGTGTAACCCTAACCCTCTCCGGTGTCTATATAAACCGGAGGGTTTTAGTCCGTAGGACAACATACACAACAACAATCATACCATAGGCTAGCTTCTAGGGTTTAGCCTCTCCGATCTCGTGGTAGATCTACTCTTGTACTACCCATATCATCAATATTAATCAAGCAGGACGTAGGGTTTTACCTCCATCGAGAGGGCCCGAACCTGGGTAAAACTTCGTGTCCCTTGCCTCCTGTTACCATCCGGCCTAGACGCACAGTTCGGGACCCCCTACCCGAGATCCGCCGGTTTTGACACCGACAGAGCGTCAAACGGCCCACCTCCACAACCGGAGACCCTGACCGGCCTCGATCCCGGACTCAAGAGGATCCGGACATATTTGTGGAGCTGATCGACAGGACATTCTATCAATTGAGCTGCGATGATGCCATGGTGGCCATCATAGCCGACTATCCTGGGCTACTCCCTGCATCGCATGTAAGAAAAACCGGAGTCCCAACTTCCGAGAAGGATCCCCTTTTATGCACTTCACCTACCGTACACATATGGTGTTTTACAGGGAAGGCCTCGGGACGCCATGCCGAACCCGCAGTGACTCGCCAACAAGGGACACCGAAGCCGGGTAGGCCAAAAAGGAAGGCGGTCAGGACTGAGACGCCGGCACAGGTATGATACAGAACCTCGCTCCGTGGTTGTCGTCTTTCTTAAAATATAATGACGTCCATGTTTCCTAGTAGAAAAAACGCTCGCCGGACTATATCCGGAGAGGTTGCCGATCACGCCTCCACCAGTCGGGCTCCAGGGCCGGACATAGA